>NW_009710760.1:67157-86301 GCF_000703405.1 Apaloderma vittatum | reverse complement strand
ATATAAAGAAAATATATATAATATATAAAGAAAATAATGTAAGTACAGAAAATCAATACACTTTTAAAGAAAAGGCGCTGTTTGATTTTTCTTGGCTATGACTATCTTGATTGTCATTGCATCATGGCTAATATAGGCCCATAAGTTTTACTATTTCTATCATGCGTTTCTGTTATACACAGAGAGCTAAAGGTTACTTTAACTTGCAAGTTTGAACCACTGCCTCAGGGTTGCATCTTTTTATGAAAGTGATGATGCAGAAAATTCTTCATGTCAAAGGTATTATTTAGAAGTAGATTCCAACTAAATGTATTTGCTTATTATTTGTTCCTTTATTTAAATATTGGCTAAAACATTAAATAATACAGGTTTTAACAGTGATACCACTTTGTGACTTGTATTTAATGGCTGTTTCAGAGTATGTTTCTCCAATGCCTCTAAGTCTTCCATTCCCACAAGAAAAATCAAAAGGAAAGGAAGAAATTTTTTTTTCAAGGTTTGAGAACTGTTTCATAAATGTATGGTGTGTGACCAAGAAACAAAAGCCAAAGAAATGTGAACAAAATTGTTATATGGCACGTGTCAAAAGATTTCAACAGTTGTTCTGAAAAGCAAAATAATCAAATACGGGTGTCACCCATAAAGAATGTTGATGCTGTAAATTTCACACAAGATGCAATTTCCATAGAACCTTGACTTTTCTTGCCACAGGTATACATTTCATACCTTTTTCCCTATTTTCATGTAGCTATTACACTCTGCATCTGTTGCTGTTTACATCTAATATGCAAAAAATAAATAGATATTACGGGGTGCTTGAGAATTTTTACATATAAAAGATCTATTTGAATCCCAGCTAGAAGAATGCCCTCATGGGAAGGTTTGCTCTAGTGGGTAAACACCAGCAGAGACAACATTTCATGATGCATTTGTTTCAGAGTGAGACAAGAAAAAAATCCTAGATTTATAGCCTTGGAAAATTTTTGTATTTCTTTTTTTTGGGGGGGGGAACATAAAGAAAGAGAAAAAGAAATCAAAACAGGAAATTTAATAGATAAAGGCACTTCATACAGGCATATTAATTACCAATGTATGAAACCATTCTAATATTCTTGTTTGTAAAAGTAATTCCACAGACATCAGTAGAGCTAGTCACTCAAGTTATTTTCCTGAAAAAGGTTCTACTATAAGTACTTTAGGCTTGGAGCCTTGTGAGTATAGGTCTCCTGAGGACTTTTGACAGATTCACAACAGAGAGAAAGTTGTCTGTGTTGACCTGCTGGAAAAAAAGACCCATCATATTTATATTGATACATAAACAATAATAAAAATAACATCAACTGCAGCTCTAGATTCAAGCCATGTGGAGAATTCCTAGGGTGCTGTATCACAAGAAAAAAAGTAGTGATATCTAAATTTAGGGATGTCTGCTATTTCCTACTGTAGGATTGTACATTCAGGGCCCATATTATGGCTGAAGTCCTAGAGTTCAAGATGAAATTTTCCTTATTTAGACTAATTTTTATTTATTTTTTTAAAAGGCTAAATTTAAGATTAAGGAAAGAATATTATTCCTCACAACTAAATTTTTTTCAGTAACTGCTTTATCACAGAATCACAGAATGTCAGAGGTTGGAAGGGACCTCAAAAGATCATCCAGTCCAGCCCCCCTGCCAGAGCAGGATCACCTGCAGTAGGTCACACATGAACGCGTCCAACTGGGTTTTGAATGTCTCCAAAGAAGGAGACTCCATAATCTCCCTGGGCAGCCTGTGCCAGTGCTCTGGATCAAGAGATTACCATGGGCAGAGATTATCTATATGTTGTCAAGTGCTCTGAGGTTTGGTCTATGGGACTTTCCTGGCAAATGTCAAGCTGAAAAAGCATCTCCTCCTGTTGCTGTGGGAATTCAAGTGGTGGGGAGAAGGAACATTGAGCCAGAAAAGTTCATGTCAGGAAGGAAGACACTCATTAAGCAATAAACAGGACTTGGGAGATACACGAAGTCCCCCTTGACTAGATGATGGAATAAAGGAAAGTACTGAGATTGAAATTCAATAGTGAGGGGGCACCTATGTTATTGCTTTAGTTCAGACTGTTCTTCTACCTTTGCAAATCTGCATATTGGTTTCCATCAGCAAGCAGTCTCAGGACATCGCAGTTGGGCTCCTTTCAGACAAAGTTAAAGGTGTGCTCCAGCTGGTCACCATAGGACCAGACTAGAACTCGTCCAAAGCAAAATCTCCTAAAATGTGTACAAGGTGGGTATGAACCAGCAGCAGCACACCAACTGCTGTCCTCTGCAGATCTGCTCCTATTGCCTGTACTCGGTTGCTAATGTCAGCATAGTCCAAGAGACCAGAACGTTTTCATAGAGGACTGGGAGAAGACTTGAGATATGCAGGCTGGGACTTTGCTGACTAAGAAACCTGAAAAGGTAATGCCTGGTGAAGCATCAAAGTAACAACACAGAGATTTGATCCCTCTTCAGCCAGAGGAAAATAAAATATAGTAGAAGAACTAGAGTGAAAAGGAAAAGCTGGTGACCTGGCAGAAAAGTGAAGAGGGAATCAGAGGGGAAGGTTGAAACGGAAGAGAACTCATGGATATTATAGCTTGAAACTGTGCACATGCTTTATGGCATAATAAGCATTTTATCAAACATTTGCTTTGATGTCAAAGCAAAATAATGTCTCTTTCCAAAAACTCTTGCCCTGTAATGGGATCTGTTTAAAGTGTTTTTGAAATAATGCTGAAAATGCTTGAAGTTACTCTGCTACCAAATTAAAGCTTAGGGAGTTAGACTCATAGCCTATTAAAATTCTGTTTAGCATGCACATTTTAACACAGATGTTTCAGAAAAAGGAGTTTCCATACGATTATCTAATGACTTGTTATGTCAATCATGATAGGTCCCAGGTTTGTGATTTGCTCCTGAGAGTTAAACAGAAAAGAAATATACCAGTTCTTACCTGCTGCTCTTCCAATTTGAGCTGAAAGCAATAAATAGTCTCATGGTTTTATCTGATTTGATTTGCATTGCTGAGAAAGTAAATCCTATGAGAGAGAAAATTAGGCAAAAAGATGTGCTATTTTCATTCAGTCAAAGTTCTTCCACATTGGATGAGAATATACTGTGTCATATTTTCAATTTATCTATGTTTTTCAGTTTCTCTACTCCCAAATATTTTCATCCACAGGGGTAAAAATGGTTACAAATCTGCAGATGTTGGCATTTCATGCCTGAACATTACTTGATTGAGTAGTAAGATAATGGGATACTTTTTCCCATGTCATGTCTCGATATGAACAAATGCTTGCAAGGAAATCAAAAAGCTCTCAAATATTGTCTGAGAAGGAATAAAGCAAGTCATTTAGCACCCAACCAGAGACACACAAGAGAAGGAGATGCAGCATCAAGTAAATCAGGAAGACGGCAGCATGTGAGAGCTTCAGCTCAATCCAGGAGACAAGCTAAATGTTTGAGGAAGCTGCGTGTAGATAAAGAGAGACTGAAGAGTGGGTTCTTCAGCAATGTGAGTCAGATGCTGGAGCGCTGCTTTGGCCATTACCTTCACTCATGATGCCAGGAGAACCCTAACTCCTGCATGCCAAGCAAGTTTAGGGATCTGCTGTTTCTCTGAACAATCAGTGAGGCCCTCCTCCTCCAAGGGGATTCACCACAATAGACCCTTACTGCAAGACATCTAGAGATGTCTCTATCTATATCAAAACCCATGCTTAATTACCATTGTGTTGCAATATTGTAGCATGTAAAAAGAAATAACAGATAAAGCATTACAACAAACAAAAAGAAGAATAAGTGGAAACTTACTAAAAATATGAAGGTAATATTTCTGTGACTCATCATCAAAAAATTGGATGAATCCTGTGCCCACAGAACCATAGTAAAACTAAGAAAAAAAAATACCGTTTGTATTTGTTTACTAAACAGTTTAGAGTTATCTAGTTATTGGGACTTTTTTCCCTTTTCATAAAGAGCACATTAAAAGGGGAACTCATTGTCATTGTGCTTTGCAACATTTGCACTAATAAGGCTGTCCATCTTTTCAAAGAGCTGCTTCTTTGAAGGAAGCTGCAGTAAATTGATTAGGGAATTCACCATTCAGTGGTTCCCTCAAGTGCTGCATCTATCTCTCACTGATTAATAATGAAGCATTAATGAAAATGTTTCTGTGTCTCCATGCTCACACCAATTAAATGCGCTGCAGAAAAAACCACAACCTTTGAAAATTGTTATTTGTCTCACTTGCAAGATAAGCAGTAGAGACAGTAATTCTTTACTGGGAATATTGGTAAAACAAGACCTGCATTTAGGGGATTCAGACTGGTAAAGATAGATTCTTAAGCTGACATTTAAGAATCACTGACTCTCAAATACCACATTAGCAATCAAGAAATCAACAGTGTTTAGAAGAAATATAATTAGCTCAGCATGCTCTGCTTGAAACTAGTACTGTAGCTATCAGCTACACCAAATGCCAGAAGAGGAGAATGTAAAATTTGCTTTCCATTATATCTTACTTTATTAAGGGCATGAGAGCTTGAGACGCTTACATTTCCGAGAAACTGCTGGAGCTAGCTTAGGTCAGAGTGGATTTTTCTCCATTAACAGAGCAAATTCTGAGAAAGCTATCTTTCTTTTGCTTGGTCTGTACTAAATGCATTTCCATGGCATCATGGAAGACAACTGGGCAGAATGCATGGAGGGTTATTAATATATTTTCATTTCATTTATGTAAAGAAGTAGCTGAGATTATGTTTTATGTGTAATTGCATTATGCATTGTCTGAATTGACCTTCTTATTCTAGAATTAAGTGCAGAGGTTGTCAAGCAAAACAACCACAAAAGCCCGCACTTCTGGACAGGCATGGTAAAGCTTGTGTGGAGAGAGAGAGAGACGAGTAATTGGATGCGAGTTAGTAAATATTTACTCAAATCCAGTCAACATTGGCTTTAATTTGGCAGCTGCTTTGAAACTTACTTCAATATATTGTGGTCTCAGATCACAGCAGAGTTGAAAGCTGCCACTCTTCCTGGATTTTTTAGCAAAAAAGATATGGATTAAATCCTAAATGTGTCTGAGTATTGAACTATACTACATACTCAAAGCTGATTGCTCCAGTACATAATGTAGGAAGACAATTAGCTTCTGCTGTACCTCTTCACGAAGTGAGAAGGGGCCTTAAGTTCTTCATTGTCTATCACTTTAGCACTTTTCACAAGTATCTTTAGTGCATTTGAATTTGTAGAGAGAGCTGGAGCATGAAATCACACTTCCCTAATTTGCTCAGTGCCAACACCACACTTTTCTCAGTACAGTATAAAAGGAAGTGACACCCTTCGTGCCCTTGGATGTCCCCACCACTAACAGCTCTGTCCCAGCAAAATCAAAGGCTGCAGGTACCCAGGAGAAGAAGGTCACTGATCGGTTGCTTATAAACTTCAGCCAACAGGCGCTTAATCCCACCAATAGCGTGAGAAGTCTGTTGATAAGAGATTCATAGGGCCAGAGACTGACAAGGAGTTTTCTGGAATAGACAAGAAGGAATTTGAAAAGTACTGGGCTGGAGAAGAGTGACAGAAAAAGGAAATGTGTATTCAGGAGGAGGGCAGGGGCAGAAGTTACAGAGTCATGATTCTCTTAGAGTTCAAGCCAGTGTTTCTAGGTGCTGTGGTCAGATAAATAGCAATACATTAGTTTTAAAATGCTGCTCTGAAATGCCACCTTCATCTCCATTGATCTCTATTACCAAACAGGTCCTTCACTGTCACTTGTGACAAAAGGCATTAGTCAATGAAAAGCTCTAAATAAACCTGAGGAAGACAAGCAAGCTCTTCTCTCTGAGCTGTACACAATAACATTATAAAAAAGCCTGAGAAAGTAGGGCGCTGAAAAAAAATCCCACCTTGTACTGAAAATAAAAATTGAAATATTCGATTCTAAATCTGTTTATAAAAAATATATGGTGGTGGTGTTGCTTGTTTCTCCTCTAGAAAGGAAGTTTTTTTCTGGATGAGGAAATAGCCCAGTGAAAGATTTTTTAATACATTTACTTTAAACCCCACATTACACCAGGGCAACTGGTATGCACAAATCTACTGCAACACTAAAATTTAAGCACGATGTCCCAAGGCTGAAGTTACATTTGAACCACTGAACCATCTTCAATGAGACACTGAGAAAGAATTGGCAGCTAGAAGACAGTGATCATACAGGTTACTTCAGCAGCATTTTCAGACCACGCAGCCACTATCATCTTTTAAGGAAACACTCAAGCAACCCCTGCCCTGGCATCTCTCCTGCTGCAGGACAAGATATTGACCTAGCATGTGACCAGAATGATGTGTTCCTCTGTATATTTATGGACACACTCTGGAAGTCATTTTAGGATAGGCAACTCTCTGGCATATGCCTCAAGATATATGTGCTTTCCCTTTTCAAACCCAGGCATGCCTCCATCATTCATATCACAGATAAAACTTGTATTTTGGGTGACACCAGGTCAAAGGCTTGCTCACAAATCACACTCTGGAACTTGGGAAACATATCATCAGTGTTTAAGCACATCAGCTGGTGGGATGGAGGTGGCATTGTTTAAATTTACGCCATGGGTTTTTGCAAGGTTAATGCTGTTCTTCTGTCCCAATAGACCATTGTATATTTGGTTTCTAAGCAACGGACTTAGTCTTCATACTGGAGACATGCATTGTTGCTACATATACTTGTTGTACATTCCAAAACACATGTTAACAAAACAAAGGTGAGTCAGTTTTGAGGCAGTTCGTCCCTCCAAGCTACGTTCCTCCAGCCATTGTAGCTGTGGAGGATTACTAGCCCATTATTGTGCAGACCACACCATCACTTTGGGGGCACATGAAATGAAAATTTGGTTTTAACTGAACAGTTTTCTACTGAGGAGTAAAACTGGGGCTGTGAGGTAATGATTTGGAAAGCTGGTTGCAGGAATTCCTACGATCACTTTGGACAGGCACAGTCACACAGGGGAAAATAAAAATAAACAAAAGTGTTTTGGAGACATTCTTGTCATTGCTTCATGTCCTTGTGATGAGCTGAGAGCAGCACCACTGCTGTAACCGCTAACATACCCATGAACTACCACCACATCCATTTGTCAGAGCTTGGGTATTTCAGAAGCTGTCACCAAACGGGAGCCTCCAGGGAAATGATGTGTCTCTGTTCTTCCCTTAAATCTCACACTGAAGGCAGGCAAAGGTGGCTGTAAATCCCCCTGATTGTTGACCAGTCAGAGGGGCATCTCCACAGCAGCGAAGGCTGAAGCACAGTTCAAAGCAATCCTTTCTGTAACACAGCCCCAAGACTGCTTTTCTCTGCTGACACATCCTTCACAGCAGAAGAAAAGACCTAGTGGCAAGAAGACGACGTTATAAGGGAGGGTGTGCACATACTGGCTCCACATCACCCAGTACAATGCAAAGGGAAAGCTCTGGGCTCCCCTCAGGCCACCCCAAGCCCCTGCCCTACACTTTTTCATAGTTTTTTCTTGTGCCCTTACAATCTCCACCATAAATGTTGTACTACAGCTTCTGGTCCTTGTTTTCCATAAATATTGCAACAGAGAATTAGCTGAATTTAATTACAGTTATCATGAAATAGCAAGCATTAATCAGATGCCAGTAGCAGCTGTATTTTGCTCTTTTGAAAGCGAGAAACTATTTTAAAACTATTTCACTAAAAGCAGAGAACTATTTTAAAAACAAAGAAAAAGCATTCTATTTATAGAGTGGCATTATCCCAGTGCACATAAACACCTCAAAATAATAATAAAAAAGCCCTTTTAATAGTATGTGGTTCTAGTAAGAACTTCTTATAAGAACAAAATCTAGAGAAGCATTTAGCTGGACTATGCACTGGATCTAAAAGAGATAGAGGGGACAGCATAAAATCTATCAGTTTTCTCAACTCTTCTATTTAGGGTGCTGACACGTATTCTCTGTAAAGATGCCCATCTAATTGCAGAATCATAAAGTTCCTTAAATGCACATGAATCGCTCTAATTCACACATCAGTTCCTCCTTTGCACTGTGAGAAACATGTCAGGCACAATGAGGGTCAAGCCCTTTACAGATAAAAAGCAGTTTGCTTTTGACATCCTCTGCTCATTAGCTTTCCATTTTCCCTCCTCCTCGTGCAGATGGATCCTCCTGTGGGATCCACCTGGGATCAGACGTAAAAGCGCAGAAGAGCTGTGGGAGGTTCCCAGCCGCAGACCCTCGAGGACAACGTGTCTGAAGGTGGTTCTGGGGAACAGCTGCAGACGGCTGAGCTCAGCGCAGTTTGTTGCTGTCTCCTGCCAGGGCTTCAGGATTCTGCACTATTTGGATTCTCCTGTAAGCTTTCAGTATGTGTAAAACAACAAACGTTTATAAACATTGAAGAAGTTCTGATTTAGGCACTTGAAACAAATTGCACAGAATGGGGAAGATCAGTTATTCATCATTCACATTACTTATGATTTCGATTTTGGTCTTGCCTTTCTAGAAGCTGGCAATCTGCTCTTTCACTAGCAGCCTTTCTAAGCTGAAGATGCAGTTGTTACACCACCACTGTTGCTACTTATGATTAGACCATGCATCAGGCACTGCATCAATTTCTTATGGCTGTGAAACATCAGTTACATGCAACCACCTGGATAGCTATGCCACAGGTAGTGACAGCTGCGCATCATCATACCTGGGGATACTAAATGCAGCCCCCAGACTTCCAGTCCTACATACATGAGACAGTCTTATAGGTCCCCACCCAACATAGGGTGATGGGACTTGCAGAAGCATTCTAACAACTAGTTTATTTTCCTTCAAAGCTGAAGGATACTATAAAATGTGTCAAGGAAAGCTTTATGGACAGGCAGTTTGGGGCATGAGGCTGGGGTAAGATACAGCTTTGCATAACTCTTAAGTTATAAAACAGTTTACACAGACTGCTCTTTTTTAACACTGGTACTTTTAACCCTCCTGCCTTTGAAATCACTTATGCTGCTTTCTAGATCTTCTCAAGAGAAGCACCCAAGTTGTAACATATTTCATAAGTGCAGAGACATATAAAATGTGAAGTATCAAGTCCCTTCCTATCCCAGATGACGAAATTTCCTGTGATTCTCCACTACAGTGACTCAGAAAGAGCAAAACTTACCATTAATGTCAGGCAAATAACTTGGAGCAGTGTAAGCAATATAAACTCCCTTCTTTTGCTCCATCCTCCTCCCGTCCCCAAGTTAAAAGTTAAAATCATCCATTAGGAGATCATCTAGTATTTTATTCCTGCATGCCACATACCTGCATTAATAGTTTTCAGTTTCTAGCTCCTGACACACTGCAGTGAGCACTTTGCACTATTTCCACCCTTTTTTGACAAGTCTTAAAATCTCTTAAAGGGAAGTCCAAGAGACAGTCCTGTTCTCCCAAAACCACGGAAGTTAGTTTCCATATGTACTTCCCAATGAATCCTAAACACCACAAACCCTTGCCTCGGACACATGAGAGTTGGCCAAGTATCAGAAAGCACATGTAACAAAACGTACACAAATTTACAGAACCTGCCTGTATTGAGCCACTTTTACGTAGAGAAAGGAAAGGGGACTTGAAATATCTTCGTCTTCAAAAGAAAGAAGAAAAGGATTTGTGTATGTGTGTATATATATATGTACATGCATATATATATATATATATATACACACACCCCGTCACCTTCACACTGCATCCTCTTCCGCTTCGCCACAAACAGCCCCTTGCCTGCCTTCATCCCCATCACAGCAGAGTCTTGATCCAGAGCCCAGGTGCAAATCCTTCAGAGCCTGAAAAGTTTAGGCAAGTGTAATGGTGAGGGGGAGATGCTAAACAAGAACCACCCAAAAATACACCTGCCTTCAGATACGAGTCCCACTGCCTCCTGTTCTTCTTGGATGACTCCCCATGCAAATTCTTGCAAGCAAAGCCTTGTTTAGCAATAAGATAAATCACAATTGTCTCTGCAGAAAAACAAAATGGCTGATTATCTTTAAAGAACCCCTCTGAATTCTAAAAATAGTACCTGGGTCTCTGAGACTTTAATTTTAAAATGACCGGTTGTAGGTAAACAGAGAGATAGAATAGATCTTTGAATGAATGAGTGTTGACAGCTTTTTTTCAAAAAAAAAAGCAAAACCAAGCTTTGGTTTTGGAGCCTGCTGTGCACTGGAAACATTAACCTACTTTGAGTGAAGTTTTCTAACTGAACAGCAGAGAAAGCAAGCAGGGCATGCAAAGGGGAGTTGCGTGTAACTCCTTTCCCGTGCCTTTAGAGCTGTAGGGACTAAACACGAGAAGAAAAAAACAACTGAAAATCTGGCTGCTATCCAGAAGTATAAAGCCTTTGAAAGAGCCCTGTGGTGAAAATGAAGCTACTTAACATTTTGATTTTCCCCATCTGTTTGGAAAAAAGGAAAAGACTGGTGCTAATTATAATTAGTGGTCAAAAACTGAGAAAATTTTTGTGTGTGCCTGTGAATTTTGGCACTGGCGACTCAAAACCTGTCTCAGCTTGTTCGCAGGGGTTCAGATACCAGTTTGTCTCTATGATGAGATACCAAAAAAGTTATTACGTACGTGAAACATGTAATCCCTGCTAAGAACAGCATTGCCAACATTTCCATCTCATTCTGAGGATTATTGATATTTCCTAAGCAGAAGGGATAAATTAGTATGGACCCCGAAACACAATGAACATTTTTTATCATGACAAAAGACAAGTAATGCACTGTAAAGTGGAAAACAGCTCTTAACATATCATTTTCCTGGCAAAATTGCTTTCTTTTACAGATTATTTTTTACAAGTCTGCAATAAAGGCTTCAAAAAATGACTTTCCAACTGAATATAACAGGAACTTACATCCCTCTTTAACATAACTCCATTGACTTTTCACTCGTAGTTTGCCTCTTTATGCTAATTATCATATGCCCTCTATAGATCCTTGCAGGGGATGCAATTAAAGATGTAGAAGATACTTCTGCTCAGGTTTCCTTTTTTACTCCCAGAGTTACCAAGTTTCTGGAATCTGATTTTTAAGAAAGCTTTTAAGCCTGAATGTGTGGCATCATATTTTACAGCGCAGAAGTCTCTATCATATCCTAGATAGCAGCAGATGAATTTCAAAGGCTTCATTCCAGTCAAACATCTAAAACTCTCGATCTGGTTATCAAACTCACACCAGCCTCCTTTTCTCTGGGAAGCAGAGGGCTGCGTGTTTGGATACAGATTGTATCACAAGCTGTCCAGCAGCTGAATCTCAGGTTGCTGATTTTAGACAGGTCAGAATTCATGTAAGGAGAGACATGTTCTTTTGATATTTCTGCTTCTGAAAATCGAGATTTCACAGAACCAGAGAACACCAAGTGCCTCTCAGCTTTCACCAAACTACTCTGACGCCCTTGAAAGGCTTGCTTTGGGTTTGGAGCAGTACTCAGAAATAAATGCTGATTGCTTTTTATTTAACCCACTCATCTGAAAGTAAGCCTAAGTGTACCACACTAAAGCTTTTTCTCTGCTTGAAGCCTACTAGAAGATGACATTTCTATTTCGTGCATATACAATTCAAAGAAGTGCACTAATGAAAAGAAGCAAAATGAAACTCAGCACTGCAGTGTTCTTCATAAAAACTCTGACCTCAGCATTTTAGACTAAGCCTAAAGAAGGAATAGATTAAAGGGTGAGGAGGAATCATATACGAGAAATGATAGAAAGACTTTGAAAATTATTCCTAAGTAAAAATCAGTCTTACAAACTATGTCATTGCCTGGACAGTGGCTTAAATAAATAAAAAGGGAACTGTGTGAATCCATGGAAAAAGAACTGTAGTAGTGCAGACACTGAGATCTACATCATGTTCCCAACAGCCCCCACTTGCCCATGCATGAGCATGTGCACTTATTTAGTGCTCTCACACAAAGTCCTTGGTAGAAATTTACCATCTTTTTTTCCCCCTCTGACATCTGTGGACTTTAAATCTCAAATATTTTGGGGCTTCTATGGGAACTAAACCAAACACACATTGGATACAGGCTGCCTCTGCTCCGCAGCATACAGTGCACAACATTTGATGACTCCATCCCAGCAGAATCTACCAGATTTTCTGCTACTCCTTAACATTACTAACAGGATCACTAAGGGGTAAATGACCTAAGCATAATACACACAGAGTGTGCTCTATGCTTTATTTTGTTTGTGTCACTCAAATTATGAATTTAAATCTGTCCCTCATTTAGTGCTACCTCCTCCAGAACCTCTGTCAATACCATTTTTGTATGCAGACTGCCACGAGTCTCAAGATAATCCCAGGTTTTGTCTAAGTGAATAATTGACTCTTATTTTTCTGTTTATAAAGTGATATCAGAAATGTTTTCAAAACATCTGCTGGAAAGGTGGATTGTTTTTTTTTTTGGAGAGGGCCTTGAATACTGCACAGAACTCAGTGAAAGAATCCTCTACTCAGTGCAATGACTAGATGTTTCGCAGTGAGATAAGTGAATAATTGACTCTTATTTTTCTGTTTATAAAGTGATATCAGAAATGTTTTCAAAACATCTGCTGGAAAGGTGGATTGTTTTTTTTTTTGGAGAGGGCCTTGAATACTGCACAGAACTCAGTAAAAGAATCCTCTACTCACTCAGTGCAATGACTAGATGTTTGGCAGTGAGAGAGGAATGTTTTTTAGAGAGATTAAAAAAAAAAATAATCCTGATGGATGTTGCATAAGCAATACTGTGGCAAATTTAGCAAAAAACCACATACAACCAGTGTAAAAAACAATCCAGAATAATGGGGTTTGTGAAATGTCTTGTCTGATATTATGGGGAAATAGTCAAAGAAAAGAGTCAAACTTTCGCTAGGAACTAAGTTTACTTCCACTTAAAGTTTCCATCTTTAATTGCTACCTCAAGGGTAAATATTGCCCTGACTCTTGGGAGTGTACTGCAGGCACCAAAAGCAGATCTGAACAGAAATTTCAAACACCTGAGGGTTTCTTTTTCCCCTCCTTCAAAATGGGCTTTCTCTTTCAAAACTGGAGGTCTTTCTGGGGAGAGAAAATCAATTTGTGGAGCTTCTTTTTAAATAATTTTAAACAAAAAAAAAAGATTTAAAATGAGAGGAGGAGATGGGGAGGGTTTTTGAAATGGTTAAGGGAAAACTCTGTTTCAGGCATGACTGAATAGGAAGGGAAAAAACAGGGAGGCAGGAAGAGATAAGGACGAAAGGCTCTGGTTCTGTTCTTTTTTTGTTTTGTGCTAGGATGTAATTATTCTGCTGTACGTGGGAAGAACAACGGGACGTGAAGAAACCACACAGATAAATCCTGCAACGTACCTCTGGGCTTAGAGAGGATGCTGCCACCAGACAAATAACATCAAGTCCAGCTGGAAGGGAAAGCATTGGCAGAAGCTGGGATGGAGTGAGGTGGGATGAGGTGGGCAGGGGCAGGGTGCAGGGCACACAGAGCTGGTGCTGGCCCTAGCACCAGGAGAGCAAACCTTGCTGAAGCAGTGGTAGGAGGGGATCAGATTCACCAGGAATCAACCTTTGCGAAGCAGACGAGACCTTTTTTGTCCCCAACTATAATTACTGTTAAACTGTCCAGGTTTGCTTGAAGAGTTGAGAGGGCTCTAGTCAAACAAATGTTCATAGAAACTTCTCCACTGCTGTTGAGGGCTAGGGCTGGGCCAGCCACTAATCCTGGCAGATGCTTTCTAACACATCTCCCTCCCCAAAAGGGAAAGAAAGAGGCACAGAGACTTAAGGATTGGAAAAGAAAATTAAAACAGCTTTAACAAAACAATAATAATACTGATAATGGAATAATGAAAAGAATTACTTATATATAAATATCTACAAAACTGATATCAAACCCAACTCCTCCCTGCCCTGATAGCAATCCCCACTGATGCTGCAGAGCACGCAGGCATCAGGGAAGTCCCAGGCTCCGTGGTGGATGGGAGCTGGATACAGAAGCTGTATTCAGCAACTCAGAATCAGGATCAAAGGCAGAAGATCAAACTGAGTTCTCCTTAGGTGCCGGCCAATAAAGACAAAAAAGAAGAAAGGTCCTTATCTCTCAGCTTTATACTGAAAATGACCTATACGGAATAGAATACTCTTGCTGGTCACCTGTCCTGTCCATTACTCCTTGGAAGAGCAACCTTTTACTTTCCAATACCCTCAAAGTGGCATGCCACATCTATCAGTGGCTTTGGTTATTACAGGAGTAAGTATAAGCAAGAGCCTTTCTTCATACCAATCCTTGGTAGTAAACATCAGGCATTACCACTTCTAGTAGCAGACACTCCAAAAACACGCTGTTAACTTCAGAAAGTGCAGTCTCTCAGAAGAGACTGAGCTGAAAAGTAAAATCACTGAACAGCATTGGTTCTGTTTACCTCGAAGACAACTATCAAACACCTGTTAATTAGGTATCATTTTTAAGAAAATATATAAAAAATAAAATCAATAATCAGAAGATAACTTAAAAAAATGCTTCTGCCAGAAAAAACTAAACATCCACATCCCTGGATAGCTAAATATTTCAAAAATGTTTTCTTCTAGTTCAGCATGAATTATATGGCTTTAGGATAAATTGAGATTAGAACTGTAAAGGTGCAGAAGCCCCCAAATTCTTGATTTTACGGAGACTAGATGGGTAAGCAAGAGGGTGATGAGGCCTCTAAGTTCCTCCCTGGTATTCTCCAAGGTGGTTTCAGCTTTCATACAAGTTTATCACCCTGGGGACAAACCAGAAGCTGAATTTTTCTGAAGAAGGATGTTCAGGTCTTGCAGTCAAGATGAGGAGATCAAGATCAGGGGGAGGTATGCTGAGACATAGATACACACCTCAGGATTCAGGGGCCAAGGACAGAGGTGGGCTCTCAGACCCATCTTTCCCCTGAGTTTCCATATGATCTTGAACTCATATTTTAGAAGAACATTGCTTCTAGCCTCACTAAGAAAGTACTCGAATTCAAGTCACACAGTTGGGTTCACCCATTAAGAGCATACAGATCCATAATTTCTTCCTCCTTGGCCTTGAAAATTAGCCTGACTCTGCACAGTCTCCTGAAAATATCTTGCTCCTACCAAGCTACACACAAAGGCTTCATGCAAATCAGTACCAGAGCCAAGAGTTTCTTCTCTAAGTAGCACTCTACCAGGGTGTGCACATCACTTTCAGAGGATATTTTCCTGTCTGACTTCCAGGAAGAAGTTGCTGTTGTTCTTGCTGAGGATAAACTGTGCAGGAGACAGTCATTATCACTCTTGGGCTGCTTCTATCCACGTGCCAGTTTACGTGTGTTTCTGTCCTTCCTGTGGAACTACAAGGCAAAGGTCCAAAAAAAGTGCTTGTATGGAGATGCAAGACATGGGTTTCCTTTCCCATACCCTTCCTCAGGGCTTGGGGAAAGTTCTGTCTTGCTCCTTCTTGTTTCACACACTGAAAGCGATTTAGGGAAGCCAGAGGACACTGTTAATGAGGGAATCAAGAGAGTTATTTTTATTCTTTATAATCTTTATTTAATGAGTCAGCTTCAGAGTAATAGAAGATGATGTGGTTTGGGAAGGTAAATTGTGTCTCAGGAAGACATAGAAAAAGAAGGAAATACACTGTAGGTATCAAAATGCCAGAATTAATTAGGTGAATGAAGAGATGGAGCAAGCCAGCTTGGACTCACAGAAATGAAATGGGAAACTAAAAATATAACCCAAACTTTCCTCATCAACATTTTCCTGGATTCAGTACATTCTCACTCTTTGAATCTTGAAAAAAAAAAAAAAAAAACAAACCCCACACAACCAACCAAAACCCAACAGCTTTTATTCTTGACGGAAAACAGTTCAATTAGGAACATAAAAAAATCACCACCTCAAGCAGTATGAAACAGTTTACTGTTTCTGAACTGAAAAAGTGATTAGATTTCTTTCCAGTCTAACCTCTACTGTTAGGGTTCATCTAGAAATAGCTGTTGTAATCTTTCCAGTTAAATGAAAACCTATATGGGAGAGATTTTGGAGGCGAGAAGTAAGGTTTATTGCAAAAATTTCTGGGATAAAGACTGTGACAGGCATTGCAGGTCTCCCATTTGTTTTATCCAGCGTGTTCAGGACCAGAACCAACACAAAAAACGCCACCACATTACTTTTAAAATACATCAGAAGAAATATAAGTCTTCTTTCGCAAATGTCATACTGGGTTCTGTTGCATGATTTAATGTTATTTAAGAAGATTTTATTGCAAAAATTTCTGGGATAAAGACTGTGACAGGCATTGCAGGTCTCCCATTTGTTTTATCCAGCGTGTTCAGGACCAGAACCAACACAAAAAACGCCACCACATTACTTTTAAAATACATCAGAAGAAATATAAGTCTTCTTTCGCAAATGTCATACTGGGTTCTGTTGCATGATTTAATGTTATCTAAGAAGACAACAGAAAACAGAAGCATAATACTTTCAGATGTCTGTATGTACATGTCAAGGTTTTCAGAAGTTGTTTTGACTTCTGATGGAGTTCATTTTTGAGAGTTATTGTTCCAATAAGATTGGTCTAATATTACAAAACCTCCTATCTTTCTAAAAGGCCCATCCATTTTTTTCTCAGGAATGAACAGAGACAGCCCTTAGAAGTTGAAAGTTACATATCAAGTTTCAGTCTGAGCAAACCACCAGAAGGAATCCAAAGCATAAGCTAGTTCTTCCAGGAGCACTAGATCAGACTCTGAGTTCAGTAACACAGCGGATAACTAGTTGTACAGAAACTGAAGTCTCACGGGCACACTCGTCTGCTGCAGAAAAAGGGTGAGGTAGAACTCAAATACCTGAGCTCTCACCTGAGTCCCACCACTCTCTTAGTCCATACACAAGAGCCACTTTCCCTGAGGTGTCTGTGAGAACACCAGACCCATCCACCCAGGCATACGCAACAAAGAACAAATACCTGCATGACTTTCATAACTACAGAGCCCTTTCTTCTAAACGAGAGAATCAGGGTTGGATCCCCGTGTAGAGAAGATCATTACCAATACTCTGCTTAACCCTTACAGCCACACTTCCCAGCCAGATTCAGAGAAATTCTTTCCAAAGAAATGTGCCTATAACAGGAACTTCCTTGTGTTATTTAGCACAGAGCAACACACTGCTACTTTTCAAATGCAGCAAATATGATTACATCCAGACCTGCTCTGGTGAATCTCAACTCTCCTTCTCTCATTTCTGCTCCCTCCTTTCTGAGAGAAAATCACACCCAGTAACAAAGCTAAGTGTACTTAATCTCGTGCACAGAGCATGCAAAAAAACCCCAGCTAGTGCCAATCTAAAACCTAGATTTCTTTTGGTCTTCATGCTAACGACAGCCTGTGATTTCTGGGTTCCTTTTCCCAAAGGAGACAACAATTGTAACTCAAAATACACACCTGTACACATGATAACAGCTGAAGAGATAGTAGAATTAGTATTTATTTTACATAGCTAACATTACCAGATACTGGTTAGCTATTCACACAGCCACATTACACAACTGCTTTAGCACATAGTGTACATCAAAATCACCTATATACTATAAAAGATTTCTTGCTTTAAACGGACTAGGTGCAAGCATACAGGTGCAATCAACCCCAATAAGAGGCCATCTTCTTCAGGACAGAGAAGAGAGCATGAAAAGTCTGTCATCCTGTAAATAAGTCTATAAAAATGAGTAACAAAATACTGTCAAATGAAATAAACCTGGTAAATTCATGCTGAGGGTTAGGGCTGAGCCAGCCACTGAATGCTGACAGATGCTTTCTAAGCCCTCTTCCAGACTGGAAAGAAAACTAAAACAACTTTAATAAAATAATAGTAATACTAATAAAGGAATTAAAAATAATGAACAATATACAGATATACACAAATCACAGAATGTTAGGGGTTGGAAGGAACCTCAAAAGATTAAGAGGTCCATCTCGCTGCCAGAGCAGGATCACCTACAGTAGATCGCACAGGAATGCGTCCAGGCAGGTTTTGAATGTCTCCAAAGAAGGAGACTCCATAAGCTCCCGGGGCAGCCTGTGCCACTACTCTGTCACCCTAACAGTGAAAAAGTTTTTCCTAATATTTTTGTGGAACCACCTATGTTCTAGCTTGCCCCTTGTCCTGTCATTGGACGTCGTTGAAAAGAGTCTGGTTCTGTCCTCCTGACACTCCCCCTTGACATATTTATAAACATTTATGAGATCACCCCTCAGCCTCCTCTTCTCCAAGCTGAAGAGACCCAGCTCCTTCAGCCTTTCCTAAGGGAGATGTTCCACTCCCTTAAAAACTGGTATCAAGCCCAATTCCTCCCTTCCCTGATATCAATCCCCACTGATGCTGCAGAGCAGGCAGCACCCGCGAAGTCCCAGGCTCAACAGCAGAGGGGAACTGAACAAAGGAGTTGGATTCAGGAAATGAGCATCAGGATCAGAGGCAGACGATCAGACATAGTCCTTCTCAGATGCTGGCCATGAAGAAGAGACCTTAACCCCAGTGATCCCTCAGTTTTATACTGAGTATGACTTCTATGGAATGGAATACTCTTGTTGGTCACCTGTCCTGTCTGTTCCTCACCAGAAGTGCCACCTTTTACTTCCTTGAGACCCCCTTTACTTTCTGACACCCCCAGTGTGGCACACAAGAGCCAGCAATGACCCTGGTCACTATGGGAGAAAGTATAAGCAAGGGCTTTTCCACATCCCAGTCCCTGGCAATAACTGTAAACATCAGGCGTTACCACTTCCAGTAGCAGACATTGTCTGCAAAAACATACTCTTAACTTCAGAAAGATCAGTCTCTTAGAAGAGACTGAGCTGAAAAGTAAAATCATTGAACAGAATTAGTTCTGTTTAGCTCATACCAGGACAATTCATAACTTAAAACTGTTTAAAAACTGATATTGTTGGAAGAGCCCAGCTTTTTTACTACAAAGCTGAATCTACTTAAAGTTTTAGAAAACGGGTTGTTCTGAATTTGGTGTTGTGGGGTTTTTTTTTTAATAAAAAGTTCTCAGCAGCAGCAAGGCAGAAAATGACCAGCTTAGCTGTCAAGTC
>NW_009710760.1:53454-67138 GCF_000703405.1 Apaloderma vittatum | reverse complement strand
GCTGAACACACATCTTGTTTTGATTTTGCTCATGCTGGGTTATACAGTGCTATTCACTTCTCTGTACAAGTTGCTAAAAAAGCTACAGGCATATGTGGGCCAGCTCAGTGGTCTGCAGGCCTTGAATGAGCATTGCATTTTGTTTGAGAAGCACTGACTCAGCCTCTCTGAGATGAAAGAGCCTCCACGTCTAACACAGTTTACCTCAAACTCCACTAGCAAAGCTTCTACTGCACCGCATTACCCAACCCTGTCCAGCTCATCTCTGCAGCATCAACATCACAGCTGGACACATCTGTTGCACACTTTTTTTTTAATTTTAGCAACAAATCATATACTGCTCAAGGTCTGATTAGTAATGTATGAATAGAACGGGAACATTTGATTTTGTGATAAATCACCTTGTTTGTTATGTAGATGAAGAGAAATAATCACGGTATTGCTCTGTAACAAGTATCATGGAATTAAATGCTACTGATATGTAATGTTTAATTTGCTCTTTTCAAAGGATGTTTAATTCTAGTCTTTGTACACCAATGACTGTTTATGCTTGAGGATATGAGAGGGACAAATTAGGGCAAAAAAAGTGCTTTAATCCACTGGGATAAGAATGAATAATAAATTATTATGTGGATGTGAGGAATTGGTTGAGCTCTTCCTCTGCTTCCAGGCTTGGGAAATTTTATTTCTGCACTATGGAAGCAGAGCTCTATTACATTCACCTAAGCACAAAAGCTATTAAGATTTCCTATACAGAATTTCACTCTCATTCCTGAAACAAATGCTAATGAACATGCAGTCCCCTCTGAACACATATTCTTACCTAAAATAGTTTTCACAGTAGTGACCAAGCTGAGCTACAGGTTAATGCACAGCCTACTACTCTTGAGCAATATAAATTTTTTACTGAATCTAAAACCAGTTTTACCTCATAAACTACATGGAAGGAAACATCTCTACAATGCAATATATCATGGAAGTATATTTAAGATCAGCAGTACTGCTCATGAAAGTTACACCAGTAGCTCTTAGGATCCGAATGCTGGGACAACACAGGGGTTTCACAAGGCAGAGCGTGCTCAGCTCTGTCAAGGTCTGTCTGGTGTGATTCTTGCAGTTTTCCCAAGAGTCACACAAAATGATAGAACTATAGAATAATTTGCAATGGAAGGGACCTTTAAAGATCCTCTAGTCCAAACCCTTTACCATGAGCAGGGACATCTTCAAGTAAATCAGGTTGCTCAGAGCACTACCCATCCCGAGGTGAGGCTTCTACCACCTCTCTGGGCAACCTATTCCAGTGTTTGACCACTCCCATTATAAATAATTTCTTTCTTACATCTAGTCTAACTCTCTGTTAGGTCAAAACCATTAGCCCATGTCTTACCACAACAGGCCCTACTAAAACACCCTTTCTCTAAGTATTGATAAGTGCAGTAAGGTCTCCCTGGAGCCTTTTCTTCTCCAGACTGAACAAACCCAACTCTTTCAGCCTGTCTTCACAGGAGAGGTGCTTCAGCCCTCTGATCATCTTTGTGGCTCTCCTCTAGACCTGCTCCAACAGGTCCATGTCTTTCCTGATGGCTCCAGAGCTGAACACAATACCACAGCAGAGTAGAGTGGGAAAATCACCTGCTTTGACAAGTTGGCCACACTTCTGTTGGTGCAGACCAGGATATAACTGGTTTTCTGGGCTATGAGTGAACATTTATGGCCCATGTCCAGCTTTTAATCCACCAGGACCCTCAAGTCCTTCTTTCCAGGGCTGCTTTCAAAGCAGAGACTTGGCCCTCAAAGCAAGAAATCACAGAATCATAGAATGGCCTAGGTTGGAAGGGACCTTAGAGATCATCTAATCCAACCTCCCTGTCATGGGCAGGGACGCCTCTCAACTAGATCAGGCTACTCAAGGCTCCATCCAACTTGGCCTTGAACACCTCCAGGGAGGGGGAAGCCACAACATCTCTGGGCAATTTATTCCAAAGTCTTGCCACCTTCATACTGAAGAATTTATTCCTAAGATCTAATCCAAACCTATTCTCCTTCAAAATGACAGTCTTGACCCTCGTCTTAAAAACCCTGAAATGTCCAACCCCTCCAAAATCTGAAACTGTAATGGAAATTTTTACAGCATTTTCTGTTCCATTTCTGGAGTGGGTTTCAAGTCTTATTATAGTCAGCTGCTGCTGACACAGTAGAGGTCAGGATCTGCTGCACCACTATATCAGAGGGTACTGTGTGCTGACAGCAGGGGAATCCTGCAACTGGAACAGTCAAGGAAGCATAATCAGAAGACATGAAATATCCACATTGTGCTAAATAAATCCATTATGACAGGGTTTATTACAGTGAATAGCAAATTAATTGATAATAGAGTTGCCTGAAATGCAGCAAAGTGTTACTGAGCTAGGAAGCCTTACACAGGAGGGAGTATTTAATGGAAAAGCCATGTAATGGTAGAAAGAACTTACTTACAGGCTACAGTCACGGCTGGTCTCTGATAATAATAAGATTAAGTGTCAGAATCCTACAACTAAGAGTTATTTTTTTTTCCCCAACAGAAAGAAGGTTGGAAAAATGCAGTTTCTCAGCATATTTTCAGGCGAGGTCAATTGCACCAACAAGAAACCAAAGCATCCCGTCAAGGGGAAAGGTCAGCTCTTTTCTCTACTTGTGCGTGGCCAGCACAAGTAGCAGCAAGCAGCAGTGGCAGCGCTCTTGCCATGCCTGACTCATGCAGTAATGAATGTGGTGTGTCAGTTTTGGGGACTGCATAGTTGACAACCCCGCCTGCAGCTCTGGCTGCTCCACAGAGCACAGCGAAGGTCACAGTCAGCGACATCCCCATTTCAGGTCACTGTTGCGCAGAAAGCCTGCCTCCAGCAGTATATGCATTTCACACCTAGCTGCTCCTTTTGTCAAGCTGTCATATTTAATTAAAATGCTGACAGCCTTTAAGGATCTCCGCAATGTGCAGAAAAATACATAAGATCAACACTTCACACTTCCACCAGCGATTATTCTTTTCATACAGTAATTTAATTTGCTTCCTCTAGTTCTTGAGGTTTTTAAATATTTTTTTTTCCTTTTGTTGTTCTCAACGAAAGGCAGAACGAGAACCTTCTGATCATATCCTTGAACTCCTTCGTGCCGGTCTGTGCTCAGCCAGGATATTCTCTGCCCGGAGAAGCTCTCCCCCTGTGCTCACCGTTTGGTTTCCGCAGAGCACGCGCTTGGGCTGCCAAGAGCAAAGCTCTTGCTGCATGCTATCCTTCTGGCTCCCTGATCAGAGCAGGAGTCTTTTTTTTAGACTTGCGGGTACTTCGCTTGGGATTAAATCCATAGGAGGTCAAGGCATCTAACTGCCCACGAGATCTTCAGAAGCCTTATCCTGCCTCTGTAGCATAAACTCAAGTGCTTGCTTTCCTGAAGTTGCTCTTTGGGATGTACCACAAAGTGACAATTTCACTGCTGAGTGTATTCACAGCTAAACACTTTCTTGTCTCTTTCCTCCAAGCACCGGGAAACCTCAATGTTATCTGAGAAATTATCTTTTTTTTTTTTCTGTTATAAAAGATAGAAATAAAACGCTATCACCATCGAAAATAATTTACAAGAGCTAAATTTTCTCCCTGCTTTCAAATCTATCAGCACAATAATTTTATGCCTGGGACTCTTTCTGCATTGACCTGCTCCAGTACTTTTTTTTTATTTATTTGCTATTTTGTGCATGACTATGGTGTCTCATGACACCTCGTGATATTGGGTCCCAGTTGCACAGGACAGGCCACCTAAATAATTCCTATTGCTGTGCATATCTGACAACCTAGGCAAACAGGTGGGGCAGGCTGAGAGAAGAAAAGGACTAACCACCAATGTGCCCAGCTCAACACAAGAAACCAGAGACAGTGTCAGAGACGGACCTGATCCTCGTGAGCTGCAGTAACTATGAGACTACCTACCTCTCCAATTCCTGCATCTTCTCATCCATGTGGAAGCTTGCTCAGGCTGCAAGCTTGGCTGTTTGCCAAGGTAGACTTAGAGGGGCAAACACATGCCCAAAACTATACAAAATAATAAGGCTGGTAGAAAACACTGATGAAATAGAAATATGCCCTCTCAGTGTTCTCTTCCATGAGGAAGTCAGTAGGAAATCACTCATTAAACTGGTCTCCCCACTTACAGAAGTATAAACATCGGCTACAAAACCACAGCAGCAATAATGTTTTAGTCCGGACTGGGAGACCTCCTCCACTAGCCATGTACTGCCCTGGAGTGTGACCCTTTCGAGGTGCCATGTCCCAGAGCCACTGCGGAGCAGTCATTTCCCTGGACCTGCTGCTCTGTGGCACATACAGGGTCAGCATCTGCAGCCACTGGCCTGCTGCAGACTCACGCTCAGTGACACCCCCCAGCCTCCCCCACGCATTTTGGGGAGCCTCTGCAGAGCAGGGCAGTCCCTAGGCTGTGGGAAGGCATGGATGGGGCAGGGCAGGCTGGTCCCCTCCAGCAACTTCAGCACATTCAATTGCAAGGACTTCGAGGGCACCTTGGGTGGAGCCCCAGCTCCTTTGTCCCACTTAAAATCGGGTGCAAATAATTTCTAAAGCTCAAGGGAGACATTTAAAAGTGACCAATGTATTCGGAAATGTTGCCTTTCAGTCATTCATCTTTATAAAAAATGTTCCTGTGAAGTGAATTGGTAGAAAATGGATTTTGCTTTGCAAATGTAATGATTCATATCATGATTACCTGTGCATTCATCCAGTCACAGAAGGAGAACAATGTCATATTACACATCTGACCAAACACAACTAATCAGTATAAATTGATTAAACACTGAGATACTCAGAGGGGTTCTTTTTCTTTCCCAAATCAATCTGTATAGTTACGTAAAAGTAATACAAGACACTGAATTGATAAAGAAAATTATGATATCCTAATAAAGTCTGCAGTAGAAAATCCATATAAATTACTTATTCTGACATATATACTCAACTCTAATAGCTACTTATTCTGTAAATACATCATATATACATTTATATAGTTTGGACGGTAAAATAAAACTGTCTAGAAAGTAAAACTCAGGAGTGTATATTTCAAAATTATCTATATATATTAAGCAAGAATACAATACATTATTTGAGAACTGTAAAAGTGAACTGAAATTCTTTAGGATACATGAAGATGGTTTGAAGCTTCCAGGCCTCAGTTGCTGATTTTAAAGGCCATGCTTTTATGAAGGTGATCGTGAGAAATTTTGCACAAAGGTTTTCATATCCATGGTAGAGAAGCTAACAGCTCATTAGTAAGACCTTGCCTGGGACTTAAATGGACATGCTTAAAAAGGGAAATAAAGATAAGGTGACAAAGCAATGAGGTTTAGACTAGTCTTCCTGGAAATAACTCCCCACGTGAAATTTTTCAGAGGGCTCCTGCCTGCAAACTGCTGACTCCTGGCTGGGCTACTGAACATCCTCAACACCCACATGCATGGAGAGTCCCAAGGATGGGGGCACTACCTCATTCAGCAACAGGCCTGCTTAACACTGGCTGAGGAAACACCTCCAAAGGCAGGTTAGTCCCTGCTAAGCCCCGTTCAGAACCAGATGTCATCTGCTCTGCTTGTCACATCTGCTTCCTTATTTATCCAGGAGTCATCAGGTAACGAAAAGCAGGCTGCTCTAACTCCTCCCAAATTTCAGGCTGACATTACAGGACTCTGCTGCCTGATGAGGTGCTGGCGTTGTTGTGAGAGTTCGCTGGTGAGTGACACTGACCCACAACAGCCAACTTACCCCTGCTCCCAGGGACTGCACATCATCCTCACCACACCTGCCAGATGGGCTGTGATGCCCTGAAGCAGAAATCCCTGATCTTTTCTTGGTGCAAGCAGAAATCTTGAGCAACAACAGCTCTGCCTATAACATTGTATTTCCTCCATTGGACTGTTCACAGGAATTCCTTTCCAGCAAGTACCTAAGAGCCTCACAGACATCATGTTGACCAGTATCACTCTCCTCGACAAGAAGAATAAAAAGAAAGAACAAAAGAAGAAAAAAATATTCAAACATAGTTTTGGACGTGAGAGGACATCTCCAAGTCATTTTATACACTATCAGAAATTGGATTTCTGAATTAGTATTTCCTGTGGGGTTTTTATTATCATTATTAAAGAGTGTCTTAAAATAGTCAAGGACCTCATAATACACAGGACTATACTTTGGCAAATCAAGGCTATATGCTTTTAACTATAGTCAACTAAAAAGATACATCAAAAAGAGCTACCTTCACGCACGTGCTTTTGTGCTCTTTTTTTCCCTAATTCTTTCTTTTTCTCCTTCTTTCCCTTCCTTCTTTTGCTGATTGTTCCCAGAACAATTCCAAGTCTTCGAGAATCACAGGGATATGACAGAGGAAACTGGAAGTGATTCCTACCTAGCACGTGTCAGCTTATTGCCAGATGTGCCTGCTTTCCTGATGCACACATCTATGCACGCTACTCCCATTTCTCTGTCTGGCTTTTGCCTCTTTATCAGCACATCTCAGCCCAAGCTTTTCTCTCCCTTTCTCTCCCACACTGTGGTTCCCTCATAAATCTCTCCTGGTACAATGAAGTGTTACTGTGTTTATCCAGATCCAGCAATGCAGGAACACATCACAGCATGCAGAATGGGCTCTTAACTCTTCTCTTGTTTATTAATCTGCTTGAAATGCATAGTGAGAACACATCGATACCACTCAGGTTAATGACTGACTGATTCATAGCCAGAGAGAGCCAGCATTTACAGTCAAATGATCCTTAGTAATTGTCATAATAAAGACTGCAGATGAGCTCTCAAAGTACACAGTTACATACAGCACACCTCAGTAGGAAGGCCATCATTCGGGTTTCTTACGGAGAAGCAGCAGGTTCTGGAGGGAGCAAAGGACATGTCTCAGCATACAGCTAATTGTCACTAAAGTGAGAAATCATACCTCCTGTGATACGGGGCAGTGGGAAGCCCTCTGTTGTCCCCAAGAGCCCTCCAATGACGAGATTGATACTTGCATCTTCCACACTACAAGAGATGATGCTGAGGACCAACACACGTTCTGTGTTCTTTATGTTTTGTAAGAGTGAGGTGAAGAGCTGGCCCCACATAAACAAACCCACTCTTTAGAGTAAATTTGCAACATTAAGAAGCACGTGGAAATTAACAACTCTCATTGACACCTTTCAGATAACAACACTGTCCCTTTCAGTAAATGAATATTCTAGCTATGCAGTTTGTGTCAAAAGGATTAGATTTGCCAGAGAGATGGTTTTTACTCTACAACTTCAAATGTAACGGAAGACAATTATTACAACTCCCACCAGCGAATGACTGACATCAAATGAGCTGCATAAGGACTTGCCAAATACAGGTGAAAGAAGCAGCAGCATTTACATTTGATGGTTTAAAGTCAACAGGAGGCTACATTCACCAGGGGCCATAATGACAGCATCTAAACCCAGGGCTTTTGGTGGCCCCAGCTTTCATTGGCACGGACACACACTGAATTGCATACAGCTTCTGCCATAGACTAGGAAAACTGCCTGAACTCTTCCCATCTCAAAGACCATTACCTTATTTTAGCTGAAATCACAGCTCTGAGTCAGAGAGAGATGAGATTTGAAAACCTTTTTGCAAACTCCAGGTGTCCTTTAAGCACTGGACCATTAAGTGAAAGGAGAGCAGCTTAAGGATGCTTTGTATGAAGAAAGCATGTTGCATTGGGCTGCGCCAGAAAACGCCACATTCACTACCAAGAGGGCTCTGCTATTGCATACAACTGTGTAGCTCCATATTGAGGCAAATAGAAATTAAGGCATTTGCTTTTCTGCCAGTAAACTCTTTAGAACTGATGCACTTCCAAGGTTAGACATGGGAAAGCATCACCGCAAGAACACAGTAGCCTCATGAAGATGATTCACTACAACTGTCAAGTGGCAATAACTTTGTGACAGGGTGGGAAAAAAACCTCATACTTTGACTTCTCCTTTTCCCTGAAAAATATTGTAGTTTGCTAGTAGGTGTTTTAAGTCCATCTCCAGACTCAGCTGAGAATATACAGCTTCAGTGCAGCCCCTCTGTTGATCAAAGCCACATCTCTGCTTTAGTCAAGGCAACCGTAGACTGGATGCCATTTCATTTAGTTTGCCTTACTAATTCAACAGCAGTTACCCTGGAGTCACTGTATATAATTCATTTCGGTCTTTCAAATTTTACAAGTGATACTTTTCAGTAACAGTATAACTGTTTATATGCAGACTGCATAGAAAACAGCATCATTTTGCATAGTATACATGCAGTATTATCACGACCTTCATCTGCATGAAGTCAGATGCACTGTGCTCCTCACAAATAGAATCTCCCTCAATATATTTATTTGGAAGAGATATCAGTCTCACTTTTTCCTACTTAAAGCCTCAGAGGAAAGCATGAACCTGTGACAAAAGAAAGCCCTTAATCTCATTTTAAGCTTTAAGTACAGATGTCCTCTCTGCCTCTGAAAACATGATGAGCATCCTCCCCACACCTGCATTCCTCCATGATGCGAAGAGTAAGTAGGATCTGCTGTTTACTTCAAGGACAGAAAAGGGAATGAGATTTGGACTTCATTTAACCTGCATCCACACAGTGTGCTAGAAGAAGATTTGAGCTCTGGCTGAAAGGGAATAATTAGCAATAATTAATTTCTGCTGCAGATCGTTAGCAATTTACAACCCCTATGAGCAAATGAAAAGAAAACTATGGTTCATCAAACTCCTAAAATTAGCCCTAACTGAGCCTCTAGCACTGAGGACGGCAATTCTCTCCAAAGGGCTGGAAAGCAGCGCAAGAGCCTTCCCGCAAAGCAGCTGCTGGTGTTCTGCAGCCCAGCAAATGTGAAGAGCTCTATCTGCATCTCAGTGCCGAGGAGGAAATTCATGTCGCCTGTTCACCAACACCAGCAGGTTAAAGTCAGGAAGACTCTGAGGACTTCGAGTACTCGGTTTTCAGTGTCACTTTTAACACCACCAATTGCCTTCCTGGTGGTTTCCCTTTTTTTCATTAACATTTTTTCAAAGTTAGATGCTGCATCACTACTTGGATTATGTTAAAGCTCTCCAGATGTAGAACTTTATTTGGGCAAATGAGCCAAAATAAGAGCTTTAGCAGGTCTGCAGCTATTTTCTACTTGCTATTAGGGACTTGAGACATTTCCCTCAGACCAGAGGAATGTGACAATTGATTACTGTAATTAGCTATTTCCCTTCAAATTTGGGTTAGCAGAGACCTCAATAATAATGATAATTTCCCTCATGTATTACTCAGGGAAAGCCCCAAAATAAAAAGGTAACTACTGCATATGAGTGAAACAGGTTGCATAGTTTGAAATTAAATGTTGCCAGTATGCCAGAAACTACAATAGAGGGCCTTGCTGCATCTCTCATTTTGCATCATGCCAAGATTTTCTTCAATCAAGAATTCATTAACTGAAGTCTGGAAGAGGTCTTTATCAGTCTTGTCCTCCCAACAAAATAAACAGTCCACATTTGAAATTAAGAATTTTGTTAAGCCAGTAGTTTGCTTGCTTCTTCCCACAGAACACGCACATCTCCACCTGACTCACACCAGACATATATTACTCATGCTGATTTCAGTGAAAACTATTACTAAGGATCTATTAAAATGAACGAGTAAAGTTTAATCAGCTCAGATATAAACAAGACACTGATTTGTGGCATTAAAAACACACTGAGATCCAATGTTGCCATTGTACAGGCTGTCCCCATTCTTCTTTATGGATATTGTTCTGATTAGACTGAAACCTAGGGCTTTTAAGATTTCCTGAGGCTACCGAAAGTAGAATCAGAAGAATGTTAGGAGTTGGAAGGTACCTCTAGAGATCACCTAGTCCAATCTCCCTGCCAGAGCAGGATCCCCCAGGGCAGGTCACACAGGAACGTGTCCAGGTGGGTTCTGAAAGTCTCCAGAGAAGGAGACTCCACAACCTTTCTGGGCAGCCTGTGCCAGGGCTCCGTCACCCTCACAGTAAAGAAGTTTCTCCTCATGTTGAGGTGGAACTTCCTATGTTCTAACTTAAACCCATTATTTCTTGTTCTATTGCTGGGCACCACTGAGAAGAGATTGTCTCCTTCCCCTTGACACCCACCCCTCAGGTACTTATATACGTTAATAAGATCCCCTCTCAGCCATCTCTTTTCAAGACTAAACAGCCCCAGTTCTCTCAGTCTCTCTTCATAGGAGAGATGTTCAAGTCCCTTAATCGTCCTTATAGCTCTCCATCGGACTCTCTCCAGTAAGTCCCTGTCTCGCTTGAATTGGGGAAAATAGGCAAGAAAAGCCTTATTTAACTGAAGATCTTTAGATAATTGGAGATTCCCATCCCTGTCCCGTGCAGTCTTCTAGAGCCGGCCGTGATTGCCAGTGGTCCAGGGAGGTGAAGTGACCCCATCATGCCCCAGGGATGCCGCAGCCCAAATCCAGCCAGAGGCACCCCAGCACTGTAGCGGACACCCACCTGAGAGCCCTCAGACTCACTGCCTGGGGTAAAACACTCAGAACAGGGGTTGGACTAGGTGATCTTTTGAGGTCCCTCCCAATCCCTAACATTCTGTGATTCTCTGCTTCCTGGTTCCCCTGCCGTGGGGCTGCAGATCCTCATCAGGACAGTAGGCTAGCCCAAAGCCAGGACAACACAAAAATTATCTTCAATGCATTTAATTAGAAAAAAAGACAGCAGCATCTGAAAACAGAGGTTTTAACATCACCAGCTGATATCATTGCAAACGCTTTCAGATTTTATATACTGTGCATATATATCAGGAGTTTGAAAGACACTGCTAAATTTAGGAATGCAATCTACTCCTGCAAGGCTCAGGTTTTAGCTTCAGGTAGCATATATTCATTAACACAGATTTCCACCCAGGAAATATAACTTGAACTTTCAACCTGAACTTTAGTAATTGTAAAATCGCAGAAAGCATATTTTAGATTCTAGACTTCCAGATTAAAGCACGCAATCTTTTACATCTCGGATCAGTTACTGCACTGCTTTATTATTATTTGTACCTATTTACATACACTCAAAATCAGTACCTATGTGAACTGTTGGTGTAACTGATTGTTTATGGACATGGTCTGAAAACTGAGAAATTTTTGGCCAAACTCCTAGTCTCCTGTATGAAATTGTCTGAGACCCATGTAAAAACAAAACCAAACCACTTTAATCTATTTCACGTCTCCTATCCGAAACGATGAGAAAATAATGAAGATCATAATGCATCTTTAGACTGTCTTACAGATTTACATATAATAATAGTAATGTCTTTGAGGATGAAGCATTTTTTACATTATAAATTTGAGCAGAACTAGCAGCCTTGGGGGCCCAAGGATAATACTGTAATATAAATGGTAATTAATTTATATTTGACTGGGAAATTTGTACTATAAATATACCCAGAGCAGTAGTCAATGGAAGATCAAGCTATGGATCCCCAATTCAGATGTGGATCAGCTAGTGTGAGTAGAAACACGCATATTTCCCTAAACACAAGAAAGTAGCAAATCCATATTGCCTACGGCTATGATTGGCCAACTCCACAACCTGCACTGCCAGAAGACAAGGTTTTCTATGCGGATGAGGCAGCAGTGAGGGCGTTTGTGCAGGGCAGGGCTCCCCAGAGTCCCAGGAAGAGCCCGCAGCCACTGGCACCAGCAGCCCTGCTCCCAGCTCTCCTCACTTCCCTGCTGAAGACCCACCTGGAACCACCCACTCCTATTGGACCCACATTTGGGAATAGGCTTTTAAAAGCAGTTTAAAGTTTCATTAAAGTTCCTCTTTAAAGCCCAGTCCAGCTTCAGCCCTACCTGACAAAGCATGCTTTAGTTTGGGGAGGATATTTCCCCTTCTTTTCTCCAGCTTTCCAGCTGGTGACCTCCCCATTTCCTCGCCTGGAGCCAAAAGCAGCCTCGGCAAGCCCAAGGCAGCATCCAAGGATTTTCCACAGGTTGTGAGAACACATTGCCACATCTATCATCAGGCCTAAAAAAAGCCTTTGGAGAACATCCCATGCTTTCATTGGCAGATCTGCTTTATCACTTTTTTTTTTCCTCCCCCATCGAGGGGAAATAAAAGAATGAAGAATCTGTCAGAAAGATGGACGCTGCCGGGTAACCCCAATCAGCTGCAATGCTGTAAGCACAGACTTACTGACACCATGTGAAATGCTTGGAAAACCAACATTAGTGTAACTGCTTTAGGCAAAGTTAACAGTCAAAACCCTTTCTAACTGCTCCCTCCACCCTGTGTCATCCCCACTCCTCCGCTGCTCAGCAGAACCAGCGGTGACATCTGCAGCACTTACACACCACAGTTAGGAGATATACCCACTTACTGACGAGTTTTACTTCTGATGAGATTTTTGTGATGTGGTATCAACACGTACTACACAAAATCAGGTGTGTTACTGATCTCCTTTCAGCATTTGCCATAGGGATTTTATTTCTCCATTTGTATGATTAACTACATCAGTTTCTAGAGTAATGAATATAACCTGGCAGAGTCTGCAGCCTCCTACCAAATATAATACAAACTAGACCACAGTGAAAAAAATACTTTTGATATCCGTGACAAATTTATAGTTGCAAAAAATAAAATATCATAACCTTTTTTCCATTATATTATTCTTTAACTTCATATACTTTAAAACATTATTTTCTAATACAAAGTCATACACAACCTATGAGTTTGTACATTCTTTTAAGAAATGCTGAAACTAGTTTTAAATGTTTCAGAAATAGAACAAAAGTATTACTGAAGTCAACACACATACTAGCAAAATATTTTACTGTTGTCAGATTCACATACTTTGCTGAAAAGTTTAATGCAAAGTTTCCCTCAGCCCCCTGCCTCCGTAAATTTTCCATTTGCAGTGTTAGATGTATATCCTACATGTTATTCTCCCACGGAGGGCGTCTGTTAATGGGTCACCACTATGCCTGAGAAAGATAAAATTAGATCTCCCTGAAATTAAATATTTCATTATTTTTTGTTTACCAGCATCTTAGCCTTCTGTGAGCGTTGTCATTCTGCGCCCACAAATTCTTCTGAATTCTTTCTCCTGATCTGTGTTCATTTAACACTCTTAAAGCAAGGATACTTTATTTGCTCAAATATTACCTCTGCCAATACAACCTAAAGAGATTATTCAAACAGTGTCTAGGTTGTTGTGAGGAGTGGTCCCATTCTCAGTTAATCCACAAGCATAATTCAACTGAATTTATTAAGAAATGAAAGCTCTCACAAATTTAGAAGTTCTGGTATCAGTTAAGAAGAGCAATTAGTACACTACAGCCAACTCTTAAACTCAAAATAATGATCCAGACTGTATATGCACTCACCCATATAAACATGGGAACTCTCAGTCTCAAGGAGTTCCCCCAGCCACTGTCCCAGACCGAGGGGGAGGCTGTGCCCTGACCACAGGACCTGCTGCTCCCAAGGGACTTGCTCGAACACGCTCCCAGCAGGACCCCGTTTTAAAGCTCAGTCGAATATGAGCTGTGGTCAAAGTCAAACTGGCCTCCCATTGGCTACCAGCCAACTTCTTGGGTGTACACCTAGGCTGGGGGGCTAGTTTGGGGCTGGGCAG
>NW_009710760.1:35393-53429 GCF_000703405.1 Apaloderma vittatum | reverse complement strand
GGGGGGGGGGGGGCCCCCCAGACGGGGGGGAAGCCCCCTGCCACAGTTGTACAGAATTAAGAAATTATGAGCTAAATCTCCAAGGAGGACTTCAAGTTACAAAGCCCAAGGCAGAGACTCTTGGTCAAAACATGGGCTTTGAGCTGGGAGCCATGTGGGTGTACGGCAGAGACATCACCCTCCTCCTCAGAGAGCAGCCCCAATCCGGCAGGGGCAGGTGGAGAAGAAGCAACAGAGCTCACTTTGATTGGGACTGTCATTGTTGCTACATCCTTTCTGTGCTGCCAACCTGATGCAACTCAGTTACTTAATTTACACCACTATGAAAAAGTTGAGAAACAAGACAATTTACATATTTATTTTTTTAACACTATGATATAATGAAGACATTATCTTTTAAATCTAACTTGCTTTGGCAGAAATACTGTTACAGTAGGCTAAAAGAAAGGTCTTTGGTCCACTGTCAACCCATATCGTTGGGTCTGACCTGTTAAATAAGGAGAAGTTGTTCAGCGCTGACTCCCTTTCCAATTAATGGAAAGAAAACCAATGAGTAGGATGAGTGTTCAAGAAGGACCTAAAATGAGCAACGTGCCTTTGGGCCTAGAATCTTTCTCTGAAAATCAAGTTGTGCAAAAATAAGAGGTAAGTGGAAAGAACATCTACTTTGCCAGACTCCAAGAGGAAATTCTTTGTTGTGTCTTTTTATTACAGAAGGGTAGCTATGATGACATGATCTTATTTTTTTCCAGTGTATATTTGATATTGCTACTTGGTTAACTCTTTTTTATGCTGCATTTTCTCCTCTCACTTATGTGAATTTAGTAATTTCAGGAGGGTTTTTTGGAAATGTTTAATCATAATTAAGTGAATTGATCTCTACGTAGCACTTGTAATCATATTCAAGCGGATGCAAGCAGGGTTTAGAAAGGACTTTGAAAGTGTCAATTAACTGTAGGATGGAGACAGTGGATGATGACTTATGCATTGCCGATAAATCAGTCTGCAACAATATAAAATCAATTTTGCTTCATGTTGTTCATAAAACAATTAATATAAACAAGCTGACTTCAAAACGATAAAATCAATTTAGGATCATATTGTTTCATAAAGCAATTAATATGAGCAATCTGACTTCAAATATCTGCTATCGTATCAGCCACTGAAACATTAGCCTTAAAAATGCCAGTAAGTCTCTGATAATTTAAACCGAGTTGCTGAATGAGATAGCCCAAGACAGTTCAAAGGTCATGACCTACAGGGTCATGGGGCCCAGGGAGACCCAAATTCAAACGTTCTCCAGGAGCCAATGTTGGCGCAGTGTTGCACTCTCCTTCGGATGCCTTTTGCATCCCAGTTGCCCTTGGGGCTTTTACCTCTGTTCTTCTTGAAAGCTTAGCTCTCAGCGTAGATACAAATTTGTAATGCAAAAAAAAAAAAAAGTAAAATATCTTGTTTCTCTTCTTTTTCACAGTTGTTTAAATTGACTTTAATTGAATTGCTTCAGATTTGCAGCCTAGTCATTGTTAATGATAAGGGTATTATCGTAACATTTCCGTATATGCTAAATATCCCCTTTGTTTTCTTCACAGACTAATTTTAAAATTCTATCTAATTTAAATATACAGATAACATGAGAAAGCAAGAGTTCTTCTCTGTATACCTCACACAGGATTGTTCTCTCGTACATATGTATATTGACCAAATGAAATGTTCTGCATACTGACATGAGTTTTACAGCTAATTATTCTTGCTTGCTACGATAGGTCAATGTTTTTTTATATTAAAGTTTTTAGGTGAGTTCTTTTTTTTTTTTTACCTGTAAGATGCTGCTTGCTTTGGTAAAGTTAATTTTCTTATCAAAATAATAAATAGCAAAACATGTCATTCTGAAAAAAGGGCCATCAATACTTCACAGAAAATTAATGTGTCTTTTCCTCTTTTCTATCCTTTATCTGCCATTAAATTACATTCACACATCTAGCACCACACTCCACTAAGTCCCACCACAAGAGACATATCACAATGAATCGTTGAAGACAGAAGCTGAGAACGATGCAAATATAAGACACCTAAATCATGTCTCCAGAGGAAACACAATGGTTGTTCAGAATTAAAATATTTTTTCACTTACAAATGTCAGGTTTCGATTTGCTACTGAAAACAAAAAATAATTTCCACTGAAATTTTTACAAAAACTTCAACATATTCCAGTTATCACTTTTATCAGTGTTTTACACACCAGCTAAGAAGCATTTGTAACATCTGAAGAATATGTACAAACTTGCAGCATTTCTGGAAGAGAAACTTCAATACCATAGTGAGTTTTTGATAAAAAAAATTATTGCTACCACATCTATGATTCACAGCATGCAGGCTACAGCCATACATAGCCATGTGTATAAAGGAGGTAGATACTGCTCTCTTCACAGATGTGGCTGATAATAAATACATATGGTTTATATCAAACACTGAAAGAACCAGTCTTCTTACACCACTGAAGTACACTTAACTTACTGAGAGAGTGACAATACAAATTATACTGTTCTTTTTCCAGTATGTCTCAGTGCATCTTTTTCATGAAATTATGTCATAAAATAGCAAGTGCTCCTTTCTGGCAATGATTTAAGTAGTGAGATAGACCTGATTTTCAGAAAACACTAGGCATTCCTCAGCAAGGTGGTCTATTTTCAGAGAAACAATTTAATAATACTGAATTTCACCGAGCATTTAGTGTTGGTGGATGATGAAATGTTCTACCTTGTATTTCCCACCAGCAGAATGCCCCGACAAATCTACTAGTCTTTGTGGTTACGTTCATGCTTTTACACACCCAACCTAGGTGACATTCACTACCATCACACAAAACAAAACAGCTTCACAGACAAATCTGGGAAGGCTTCGGTGCAGATTTTTACAGTGACAAATGGCAGTAGAGTTTACACGTGGGCAGGGAATCATCAGCCCAGCCTGTCTTTGAGGGAGGAGGGCTCTCTTGGCTTGTGTGAACCAACACACAGAAGTCCTGCATTTCGTACTGAAACCAGTCCTCTAAATTTGGTTTGCGATTTCTCAGAGCAGGATCTGAAGGCAAATTAAGTAGTTTTGTGGGGTTTGTAGATCCTGACAGTTCTTAGGCTCCGGCTTCCTAGCCTCTAGGATTTTCCTAGACATACCTTGAGGCAAAACTGTAAAGAACGAGAGAGTTTTGCCAAGAGAACCATGGACACCAAGACAACTTAAAGTAGCCCAGATTTAGGTGCAGAAGAATAAACTATGGTTCATTTATGTGTTAGGCTTTGTCACCTAGAGAAGGCATTTGGCAAAGAATCTTCCCCTGGTGGATCTAGTCTTTATGTTACTTAGATAAGTGGTTTGTTGCCAGAAAGGAGGGGAAAATGAAAGATGAGGCTTGTTTTGGAAGTAAACCTGTTGTGAGATTAAGGCACCTTTGCCTAAATTTTAGTTCTAACCACAAGGCAAACATCTTGGCTAAAACATAGCAAGAGCACTTGGCCCTTAAAAAACTAACCATTCTCACAGTATTTGATATGGGATAATTATCTAAAATTACTTAATTGCCTACATAGCACTGTTCACACATCAGAACATCGAGAAAGTTTCCAGGACAACGTGCAGCTGGTGCATAAGGAGCTCTCCCCACAAAGGTTTCCAAAACAAACTTAAGGGTTGGTAGCATTAAGGGAGCTTAATGTTCTGACTCTAAGAGAAAATCCCATGGAGCATGGAACAGAGTGGAGATACCATGGTCAAGCTCTGTGAACACAGAGGAACCTGGAGATGTCACAGAGCCAGCTGACTGCACATTTACTACCCTGGACCAAGAGTTTGCCATCTTTTGATAGATGATGTCATTTGGGTGAACTATGCTCATTATAATACCAAAACACCCCTCCATGCCAAAAGCTACCCGCCTCCAAGGTGTGACCACCCCTCGCTGAGCTTGTGCATTGAATTTTTCCAGTCTACACCTTTAAACACGAAGCGAGGAAAATTTAAACCAATCGCAATAAAGATACGCAGGACTAGAGTCACTCAAGCTCTACCTGAAACGTAACAAAAAAATATAAAAATGGCCCAAGATAGGGGAGATGTCAGGGAACATATCACCATTGTCAGGGAAGATACTGCCACGGACTACCTCTGACTTCTGGAATCAGTTGACAGGTTGAACCTCTCTTCCCCCCCCTCATAGAGACGCCTTTAGGTAAGATCTGAACACTTGATCTCACCAAGTGTTGCCCCAGGATACTTAGGAAATCTTTATAGAGCTGCTCATAACATCTATAACTTATGCACATGCTTTGCAGTCCGTCACTACCACCAGCAATCAAAACGAATCTGTGTAACTTTTGCTTCAATAAATTATATTTGATTCTGATCTGGCCACGTGAGTCCCTGTTGACCCCTTATCTACGGAGTTTGGCCATGTGAGTATACTGTCACCCTCGTGAAGGATGGCCTTGTAATTCTAGCGGTGCCACCAGATTGAAGGCATATTGGTGTGTCGCATTACTAATGGGCATCACTCAGAACCTAAGCCAAGCCGGCTGCCAGCACCTCTGATATCTGAGGACAAGCTGGAACGCACGGGGGTTTAGCTTCTGCCAAACTGATGTGCCCTTTTATCCACGGAGTTTGGACATGAGTTTTTGCAACAGCAATTGTTGCCTCTTTTAAAATGACAGATATCGGTGCCTCCTTTTTGCAACAGAAATTGTTGCCTCTTGTTCACAACTGGAATTGTTGCCTCTCTTTTTAATGCAACACCTGTTTATACTCTCTGCCCAGAACACCACTAGGAGATTCCAGAGAAACTTCCAGAGAAACTCCCTTATCATTCCCAGAGAGTCACAAATTACAACAGCGTCATTCCAATGATATTCCCCTACACCACCTAAAACATTCAGAGAACAAAGTAAAAAATCCCACATGTGCAACAAAATAAACAGAACAGCCACTTTGCTGTTATAAGTAGTACTCTCGTAACTGACCTTTAGAAGAGGTAGGGAGGAGACGCAACGAGGTGAAAATTAATAACCCTTCTTGCAGACAGCAGAGAGCTGTCACAAGTTATGCAATCTAAGCATTTTTATCCATTGCTCCCATCTTCCAGAAGGACATAATTAATTTATAGTAATTTTAACCTGCAAATGACACTTGTACAGTTGGAGGACTGACAATCAACTTCCCATGCTAGCAGCGGGGTGTAAAAGTTTGAATGCTACAGCATTCATGCAGATACATTGAAAAATATAATTGATGGGACCTCCTACCTAGTTAAGTGCTGTAGCGCTAGCTCTAACTACACACAGGAATGAGGGATGCACATATTTCCTTAGCAGGGAGAATCAAAAGTAAATAACATATATTAAACAATCTCTTAAATCCTATCTTAAGAAGCAGTTAACATTAATACTTTTGCCTGTGTTTTAACTCATGGGATGTAGTGGTGTGTATAAATATGCAAACTGTCTGGTATACAATTTTATCTCATGGCTCAGATTGCAGTAAAATTGGGACACGATGTACAGTTCCTGCTAGAACCACTGTAAATGACAAAGGTTAATGATAGTTCGATGATAAAAAAAAAAAAGAGTGGGAATAGTAGATATATGTGTATGTTTCTATAATAATTCAAGAAGCCATAGATGACAAGGTCTCCTTCGCTTAAAAATTGTTTGAATATAATGAGCCCAATTTAACAGGATTATAAATACCAAACAGCATTTTCAGTACCTAGAATACCCAGAAAACAGACCTAATTTACAAACCTCTCCAACTGTTAGGCAGTTGGACTAGATGATTTTAAAGGCATTTTCCAGCCTAAATGATTCTAAGTATCACGTGCACTTGGGGCTTAATGGACAACATCGCATTATGAATTGGAACTGACAGCCTGAAGACTGGGCAAGCCTCACAAAGGCCCAGGCACCTGCTTTATTGAGCCAGGCATTTTTTGTGACACTCCTGGGTAATTAAGGCAGCATTAAAGTCTTTGAGTTAGCAAATATTCTTAATATTTTTGTTAACTGAGGGCATATTCACAGCAAAGCTTGTCTTCAGTCAAGAACAGCAGTCTTGACCCTCTTGTCATAATTGCCAGAAAATCTGTGAAACAGGCTAACTTACTGGTCCTTACAGTTACACACTTCCACCTTCATGCCTCCCCCCACCCCTTTTTATTCCCCCTACAGTCTGGCCTTGCTTCCAGTGTACCCAGGATGGTGACTACCAGTCAATCCAAGGGAACGGCTTCAGTTCAGGTTTTGTTCAACAGCAAATAAAAGAGGCAGTGCTACTCAGCTTCTTAATCAAAAATTCTCTCCCTGAAAAATTTCCTTCATTTACCTGAGAAGGAAGACGACCTCACCTTCCAAAAGTACCCTTACAACCAGTCGTCTTTATGCCCCTTCTGCTAAAGAAAGCCCTTTCCCAGCCCTACTTATGGCAGTCAGCAAGCGCCAAGCTTCACTGTCCTGCAGTTCTGTGGGAAAGGGCTAGCTCTCTGCCAAGCTGCTAAAGGGTCACTGTTCTTATTACGAATGCACCAGGCATTTGGTCATGCTCCCCACATCAGAAGGAACAGCTGCTGCCTAAGAAAAATGTAGGTAGGAGAGATAGCCACCCTGCTCTGGGTAGGAGAATATGCACAGTACATACCTGTTTATAAAAAAGTTAAAGAAGAATTTATAAGCATAGATCTTCATCTACTGCAAGAAAGGGACGTATATAGCAAAAGTAGTCTGACAGAAAAACAGGTTCAAAGACGATAAATTTCATGCCACTGATTTAAAGTGGCAGAAAAATGAAACAAGTGGTAATCAGTACGTTATCTCCAAGCTCAGGTACCTAAAAGCTCTCTTGGTTATAAAATGTCATGCTAGTCAGGAGTTCATTATATTTCTGGAATAGCATAACCAATATGAGCCTGTCTTCCAGAGGTGGGAGTCCTCTTTTGTGGGAGCAACGAATATCCCTCGGGGCACTTAGTCATATGATACTGTACCACAGAGCTAAAAATAGGGAATCATGTCAAACTAGATTTATAAGAGGTTGCTTCCTCTGTGTGCAGACAGCCTGATTTTAGACTTACATCTGATCTATGCTGCAACTGCATGAAAGTGTTCCCTCCTGAACACTTTCATAGGCCATAAAAAAGTGCAGTATAATATAGTTCCAGTTATACGACTGTCCCACTGTCACTCGGTTGGGGGGGGGGGAAAAACACCCAAAAAACCCACAAGCAAAAAAAAAAACCTGAGAAAAACAAAACAAAAAAAAACCCAACCCACATGCCACAGAAGGAAGGGAAGGAAAGAATAAGCAGCAAACACCATGAGCACCAGATTCTGATATGTAAGTACATACAAGCCTAGACACTTAAAACAATATCAGTGTTATGAGGTCAAAACCAGAACCCATTTATTTTGGTCTTGGTGGTTTTTATCAGCTTCTCTTCACCTTATCACTTCTTTTTTCAACACAGCTGAACTTATATTCTACTTTTATTCTCCCCTTAAAGGATCTGTAACATGTTTCTGGTGTGCCTCTGCCTATCTACCCGCCCCAATTGTAGAAGACATGACAGTATGGTATGAGATAAAAGTTTTATTGGCCTGTATTTTGGATGACCAAATTACTCCTGAGCAGTGAACTCATGAATAAGTTATGAAAGTCATTACAACAAAACCTTTTTATATGAGATTGCCATATATTCTACATATGCGACTTATTTTACAGGAAGGGAAAAACTCTATATAAGATACTTTTTAGAGAGTCTTAAAAAATTTAATGGGGACCATTTCTTCTACCCCACAACTGCAAACCAGACTTTAATTAAATAAGCCATGCCGTACTGTGCTTAGAGGTATAGAAAAATTAAAACTTCTCTCAAACTTACTGCTGTAGCTTTGACTTTCTCAGAACTCAAGATCCAGCCGAGATTAAAGAAAGTGCTATTCCAACCACTGGAAAATTATAACTTCCCCTTTCCCAAAGATAAAAACCTCTTAAGTACAATTCTAGATGGTCACATAGTTAGAAATCTTAGCTTTATCAATGTCAGGATCAAATATGGTCTATTTTGAGCATTAGCCATTACAGTTTTCTAAGAGAGAGATAACCACAAAGGAAGAAGGATACATTACAGTTAAGCTGGCTTTATCAGAAAAATGCCAACTTTTGGAGGAAACTAAAAAAAAATAATATAAACCAAATCCCAAGAAACTGTCAAAAGAGTTTCAGTGAGGTAGTTATCAATCCCAGACAAATACTAATTTACTCTATAACTATAGGACAACAATGTGGGAAGAAGGGGAAAAAAATGAGTGGGTACACATACACTTTTAAAATTTATATATATATATTGAAAAACATAAATTACAAAACAGTTCACTTTCAGTTAGCCAAATTGTGATAGCAAGAATATTTCTTGATTCACGAATTTATCCATCATTCTTCTCAGAGTTAAACGCTTGCAGGTATTTTTTCTAGCTGAAACGTCAGACAAAGGCTCAGATCCCCAAGACCTGGTATTGCCATTGTTTTCAGGGGGACTGTGGGTTTGTCTAAATATAGGTTTCTCCACCTGAATGGGTTGTCTAAATACTTTTATTCCTTCATGAGGAGAAAAAAATAAAAAAAAGCAAAAAACAGAACTTAATCAGCACCCAAAATAGACTAGTTTTAAGTATACAATTTGAGCTCTGAAAGTGCATTATTTCCCACAGCAGCAGAGGTTCTCTCAATAGCTTTCCACCCGCCCTTCAGGCATTTGCAGGCAGGTAGAGATGAATCCATTAGACTCTACTATGGAGTCTAAATGCTGGCTGCCAACTTCACCATCAGTTTGCTCCATATACAGCCACTTAACACAAACGTGAAATTAGTCATCAAACACCTTTTTAACTTGGTAACAGTCTCAATTCAGACTCTGCTAGGTCAGTGACTCTGCAGGGTGCATGTCAGCACTTAATTTGCCCATAATTTTCTTTCTAGCAAGAGTAGCACTCCAGTCAAGGTTGTGCCTTCTGCAGATTCTGGTTCTGCAATTCGGACCGCATTTTGACACTCTTGCCAGGTACATAAAGGTATTTCCTGGTGATTTTTTTTTCTCCTGATTATCAGTTCCAATATGGAAATAACTTTTCCTTACCTGTGTTGATTTCTAAAGAGATTTGCCACTGTTGTCAAAATACCCACGAATCAAAGAGACCAGCGCTCCTTGCTGACTGTTAATTCTCTGTCCCCAGTACAATTCCTCCTCGAGAGGTTTACAGGCACAATTTACTTAAACTGTCAGTACTAGTGTTTTGCCTTACTACCTTTCAAATCACTGAGATGCTCAACTGGGCTCTTGTATTCTTGCCCAGTAATTTTCAAAATGTAATACATGCAGCTGGTGGGGGAAAAAAGAAAGAAATGCCAAACACACATCGTGCTCTTATAGTTCTACTGACCCCTGTATGGACTGAAACCGCCATCTTCCTGCCAGAGAGCCCATGGTCCTGCTGCGGAACAGGCTCCCCATAAAGCAAGAAGGGGCAAGGTGTGACAGGTAATAAAAGAAGATCAAGATGTATCCAACAGCTAAGACCTAGTAAAGCACTCCCTGTGCCCAGGCTGACAGTCAGACAGCCTGGCCAGGCAGCCAAGGCAGTTAAGTCCTAGGAAAGCTGGGCGGCTGGCTAAAGAGCTGGCTGATAACATCCTCTCTCGATACGCAGAAGGAAAGGTTCAAGTCACAGAGCTGGACAGCAGGTATGCATGAGGACGTGAAGTTTTACAGTAGGATCCCGCCTGCTATGAAGAACTAAACTGGCTGTAATCTGTGGCAGATTGGCATAGATTGAATCCTACTGGTCAGTCATTTATATACTTTGATGAACCTTGGTCAACCATCATCTAAATCCAGTATATGTCCCTTTACAGTAGCAACAGGAGGTAGTTCTGGATTAACTTGGCAGGGCAGCACAGCATCCAAGCTGGAAGCTGGGAGAACATGGAGTAATTTCCATTACTTTCATAATGGTTATACCCCCAGACCCTTCTGAAGACATGAACTCTAATTCCGGGCTTTTTCTTCCAGTCTGTCTTCTCTTATTCCATGCTCGCCTCTTCATCTCCATCATCTGTCAGTTGAGGCAGTCACTCTCCACCTCAGAAGCAAGGTGGCTGACCCTTTTAGGATTTTATTTTTTTTATTTCCAGCTGAAGTAAACAAGAGAGCAGGCCCCTAGTGGTGCTGGACTGTAAAAGCTGCAAACACCTCGGAAAAGGGTTCCTTGGAGCATCTATCACGGCAAGCTCTTATCATCTACGATGTAGATACTTGTATCTAAATTCCTTTGGAAACAGGGACAAACATGAAACATATCTGAATTGTAGGGTTTGAACAGAAGTTAAAGGAGGAAGTACAAAAATTACTGGTGGGAAGGGAAGAACAGTAGAGAATTAAAAGGACTACAGAAAAGAATATTACACTAGCTGGGAAACAAAAAGGGTCCTGGTTTGTTTTATGTGCACAGCATCAATCTAATAAAAAAAACAAACAAACAAACAAAAACCAACCAAACAAGGAAACCTGAAAAAGCAGATTGTCTAAATCTCCAAAATCCTATTGATATTTGAGATAGTGTCCTACTCTCTGGATCCTGAGACCACTCACTGCAATAAAAGAGGATGAAAAACTGCAACCCACCTCTCTCAGGGTAGGGAAAAGCTAGGTTGGACTAGCACCCAAGCAGAGGCCGGATACCACCCTGCTGTTGTGGTCCCTGGCAGCAGCGAGGCAGAGCTGCCTGCATCAGCTGGATGTAGGGCAGACCCAAGAGGACCAGGCCAGCCTCCAGCTACCCCCAGGTCGGGGAAATCTGCAAGAGCTAATTTAAAGAGAACACAGTCAGGCTGAACAGGGCTTTCTCTTCCTATTTGGTTTTAACAGCCTCTTAAATTGTCACAATAAAACACAGCTCATCATCCAGTATCTTACTGTAAGCTGCATAATAAACTCTCCGAGCAAGCTTGGAGCATGGGCTTGAACATCATACTTTTCCATTATAACTCAAAAAGTGCAGTAATTGGCCTGGCCATATGACATCCAAGTTCCTGAGGCTGAACCTGTGCTATTTAAATGAGGGTGTGGGGAGGTAAGAAACAGAAAAGGACATGCAATTTCCTTATTTCATGTGCTGACTTTGTACCACAGCCCCATCCATTTCCTCATCTAACAGATCTGGTGCAAACCCACGCAACAATCAAGACACTGAAGCAGGAAGCTCGGCACCAGCTGATTTACCCTGAGCTCAAAGTTCAAAGCTAAACTAACATTACAGTCTGCACCCCAGACATTTGCATTGCATTTCTCAGTCTTAAAACATTGTTTTCTGTATTTCCCTTATGAATTTACTTGCCCTGATCCGAAGCGTAGCTGTCAAGATGGAAAATGAGTTGGAGAACACAGAAAGAATGTTAACATTTTAGTTATGCCATTGTTATTTATGCCACAGCAGCCCAAAATAACTTCTGCATAAAAATGTGACTGTAAACACTGACTGTGTTTATGCCAATTATTCTGCCTGACTCATTGATTTTAAAATATTTCTTCATAGCTTTAGCACTTCCCTGAGCTTTCCTAATATCTAAGGAAGACTTGCCTGCCAGCAGTGGCAGCCTCTGCTTTGCTCATCAGGGCAAGTACCTGAGGTACCAGATCTTAAGTAGCAAACATAAAAGATGTAATGAGAAAGGAGAACCATCTCCTTGCCATTAAGGCAATATACTGAGAAGAGCTCATCCAGATTGACCTGCCCCAGCTTGCAAACATATTTTGTGGTCACTCCTAAGCAATGGTAGTGTGTTAGGAAAGACAGTCCTTCTTTAGAGATCCCCATAAGCCTTGTCAAAGCATAAGCAACTCAGGAAAATGCAAATCATTCTCAGGACACTGAAAAGGAGGCAAGTACTGAAAACACACGTGATACATTCCCTATCTAGGGCAGCAGTTTTAGACCACATGAAATTTTTTTCCCAGCCCTTGAGGCAGAGAGCGCTGGCTGAGACAGGCACATGGTAGGCAGCAGCTCTGCCTGTCGTTTCTTGAGACAAACCTCTGCTTGTTACCGCTCTAAATCTGGGGCAGTTTATTCATTCCTCCAAACCAAATGCAAAACTCTGCCTCCAAATCTAGACCTTGCAGCACTTTGTTCATGCTACCACAAGACAGGTCATGCTACCACAAGGCAGACCTTTTGTGACAAAGCACATATATGTATATGAAGTAGAAAGAAATCTCGGTTAAATTAAGTGTTTCCCTAAAGTCTAGAAAGGCCACTGAGTTAGACCACACCAGGCACATTATCTTCGATAGCTTATCCCCAGCTCTAAACCACCAGCCATGCACATAGAGCTTAGCTGGAGGCAGTTCTCTTGAGCTCAGCACCAGACACACACTCAAACCACTGAATCACAGCTACCATATTTTAATCCATATGTGTTCAAGCAGCACCCCAGACTGTGCAACAGATGGCCAAGAACAGCTGTCCATGAAACACTCTGAGAAACAAGGATGAGTACCAGAAGAAAACAAAAACTCCCAGGGACTTATTCCTCAGTGAAGAGGTAAGTTACTGCTTGGTCTTCCAAAAAGCCAAATATAGCAGACAAACTCTTCTGCTCTCCAATAAAAGCTATTACAAACTTCTTGAAAAGTCGTCATACAGTTCTGTGGAGTTACCTGAGTGGTGAACAGATTTTGCAGCAAACTGTGTTCAAGAGAAAAGGCAAAGAAAAAAAAAAAAAAGCACAAATCAAAACCAAGAAAAGAAAACAACACCAAAACCCCACAATCCCCTTCAACATTTTGCCACTGGGAATATGGTTTCAATTCCAAATCTTTATAGCCTAGCATAAGGTGCAGCATAATATTTGAAAGATGTGCTTGAAACATCATCCTGAAGAATGTTTTTACTGACTACCTTAGCAGAAATATGCTTTCAAGCACTGTATCAACAAAACTAGACACTTTTAAAAGCTTAAGCTTAAAGTAGAAATACTGACTTTTAATGGCCTTCTCAGAAGACAAGAAGAAAGATAAAAGGAGAAGAGAAAAAGCTGAAATACACCTTTGATAGAAGTACTGTGCTTATTCACAGGGTTATGTTTCTACATGCCTTAGCAAAATATAAGGTTAAATCATTGTTTAACACAGGCAGACACTAGCCTAGGAAAGCTGAGGAAGTCAGCTAATGCCTCTGGTAACAGAGAAGAGAGCAGTGCCTCCCAAAAACTGAAGGACAGAGGCCCTGTTCAGAAGGGAATGCATCTACTGCAGCAAAAGTAAGTTAGAAGCTCCATCCAGGAGCACCCCATATTTGTAGTGGGAATTTAAGCAGATTCCTAAACCAGCTGAAGCACTGCAGCACACAGGGCTGCAAGAGGTGCTTCTGTGGGCTGCAAGAGGTGCTTCTGTGGGCTGCAAGCCAGGAATTGGCACATGATGCATCGGCAAAAAATGCTGGCCCCTGGGTTGGCTACGAGTGGGGTGGGCAGCTGGACAAAGTCCGCCGTAAGGAAGCAGAGGCGGGTGGCTGCAGCAAGGCTGCCAAATGGAGAGAGCCAAGGCAAGAACTCATAAACCAGCCTTCCAGTAGGTCAGGTGATTTCAGCGGGGTTAAATTCAGCTGGGGTAAGGTGGCAGAAAAGCTGGAAACACCAGATTTCTTAAAGTGGGAGAGCAGTCTGCACAGCGGTGGGTTTTGTAGCGGACAGATGCATGAATGTTTGCCTTAAGCATTTCTTGGACTAAAATAAGACCAGTTTCTGGGCCCCGTGTGGCGAACTAGTAAGTTCCAAATGGAATGTGGGAGAGGAATCTGATAAGTAGATGCCTCAAACAGCCTTGGTCCAAATATGCATGAGATAAGGAGTCTTGCAAGGGCAGGATGGCCTTGTCTCATAGCATATCTCCCAAGGAGACAGGGCAACCACATATGCTAATGAAGATTACTGAAAAGAATGAAGGACCTTGCCCCTCTACCTGACATGCTGCACACCCGATTGTAGAAAAGCATGTATAAATTGAGGTGGGAAAAAGCAAAAAGTTAGACAGGAGATAGAGAAGAAACAAGACACAGAAGCATGTAGGCAGAGACGAAGACTACAAGAAGTGCCAGAGGGGAAGAGGAAAAGATGACGGCATCCTTGAACCCTGGTTGGAAGGACCAATGCAGGAACCCAAATGGGTGACCACTTTCTCCCTCTCTCCTCCTTTCTTTCCTTTTCCCCTTTCTCTCCCTCCCTTCCCCTTTCTTTCCTTTTCCCCTTTCTCACTAAGTAATGCAAGGCCTATCATACTGCTTGCTTAGTTTATATTTAGTTTCTTTCTTGTAATCCTTACATATAATACTGTCTGTTAGATGTTGTTATATGTCCTTTTTCATTGTTATCATTAAGTAATATGCAGCTTGCTGTAGTTTGCTGTACATCTTGCCTTTTCCTGTTTATCATTAAGTCATAGTATATTGCATGCCCTAACATGTCATGTAACTGAAACCTATTATCGTGAGTCTGATCTATACACTGTGAGAAACTAATAAATATTTGTGTATGGACCTTGAGACTTGTCTCACCTTCGTCCACTCTGTTGGGGAATTACAAATCTAATCTTGTCCCCCTCTCCTGGGCGGGATGTGACAGGATTCTCCCAGCTGCAGCAGTTAAGCACAGTTACTGAGGCCCTTAGGCAGTCGCAGCTCTGGGAAAAGTCCCATGCAAAAGTCCCAGGTCAAGGCAGCTCAGGTGGGTGAAACCTGCTCACCTAATACGGAGGCACTTTTCCTGGAGTTGAATGTGTTTCCTTTCTCTGTCGCTCGGGAGTGCTTTTCTTCTAACTCTTCAGTTAATGAATGTCAGATAGAGAAATCCTTGGCTCTAGTGTCACTGTATGTTGCTAGCTCAGTTCTTATATTTCTGAGTAGTGCTAATTTGCAGCTGTGTTGACAGCCTTCAGCACAAAACACCCAGAAATGGAATCTCACTGACCTTACAGCCAGTCACCTCCCAGCAGAGTGACAGAAAATATTTCTTCATATAATAAAATATGCATTTAGCCATATAACATACATGACTTATGAAACACAGGAGTCAATATGTTGAGTATTCAGTGAGTACTCTCGATATCTGTGAAGAGATTTTGTTGATAAATAGCAATGCTCTAAATGTTCCCACCATATGCTTTTTGCTACAATTTTAAGCAACATACAGAGATGTTTTGTTCCTAATCGAGGTTTGGATACCTCTCAAAGAGCCAAGAGACCACAGAGAGCCAAGGAGGCAAAGAGTCACGCTGTTTATCTTCCAAGCAAGCTCCTTGAAAGCTCTTGTAATTTCACTTTTTCCCTTCAAGGAGAACATTCACTGGGAAAGAGATTGACTTTTCTGACCAGCTCTAATTGGCAGCTCTGCCATCAACCCTGCTGTGAGGCCTCTGGCAATGCTTTGTACCTCTGTGTCCTTTCTTGCTCTTCACCAGTTTTTCTTATTTAGAATCAAGTTCTTCAGGAAGCTTTGTCTTACCGTGTATTTTTGCAAGTCTTGAAACAATTTGTCTTTACTCTTTGGATGATGTCATAACAACACAATTGCGACACTGCAGCACTGAGAGCAGAGGTCAGACCCAGGCAAGAGGATAATGGCCAGAAACTCTCACCAGCAGCACTTCCACTCCTTGGGTCAGGGCCAGTTCTCAGCACAACCCCTTTTCTATGCATTCAGAGCCCACTCTTCACAGCCCTAACACCCTCTTGGGTAGTGTTAGCAGTTAACCTAAGAGCAGAGGAGGGGAAATGGAAGTCAGCCAAAGCTCTCCAAGCCTGCAGAGAGACATGGAGACACATTCCCAGAGGTAAGTCCTTCCTTACAACTTCTTTCTGTGGCTGCCCCCCTTAATTATCCCATTTGTTATTGTGGGAAATACACTGGTAACCTGTGCATCTTCTGCAATTAGATGAATGTGGTTGGCTTCATACTAATAGCACTTTTCCAGAAATTTGATGCTGGTACATGGCTGACACACCACAAAAAAAAAAAAGCAAAGCATGGTGCTATTACTGTGGGTTACTTTGAAATCAAATACAGAAAAGCACAGCGGACCTAATTTAGCTTCATTATGTGCATGCAGATCAGATTGCCTTAATTTTGGCAGAAGTAAGCCCAACACTGGGACTACTGAAGCCTATCACTGCACATAAACAACCCTGGGCAAGACCACAAGATCAACACTGTATTTCTGTACTTGACAAAGCCACCAAGAGTCTGCATATTCTACTTTCAAGTAAAAGGTGTAAAAAGTCATATCCATATTTAAAGGAAAACTAATGGCACCTTTCTCCTTGCCACCAGCTCTGTGGTTACTGCAAGAGCAGCCCACAGCGATGTGTGCAGTAGCTCTGCTCCCAGCCAGGGTCTTTGGAACCACATGACAAGTGGTGCCTGCAAGGGCAGGTAGGGAGCTGTTAAATGCAAAAGGATTTCCTCTTTTTCTTCTCCTGCTCAAAGCACTCCTTTCCCCATACCTCTGTTTGGCATAAAAGTAGTAAGGTCTTATGTAAATAAAGTGAAAGATCTATTTTTTTTCTTACTATTAATGGTTCTTCTAAGACTTCTATTAAGTCATATAGATTATCAGTGTTAATTCAGTAATAGGTCAGGACATAAGAAGTTTTCTTCAGCCACTCCTATATCTCTTGCAGTGCAAGATTGCTGTGCCTTCACATAGCTTTTCCTGGAGCAGAGAGAAAAATAAACTGATTTCCATCACAGGTACTTTCAACTTATTTTCTTTTAAACCTTAAAGTACAGCCTGAACAGTTTGTGCAGTTCTGCTGAGAAATTAGACACATTAGTGATGCACTTCATGTTGCAGAGGTAGCTAAGGCAGTATGTCGCTTAACTTATTTCTAAGCTAACAAGTTACAGTTTATACTGCAAAAATGGTATACTAATATATACTAAAATATCCTATATACTTGGGAATCCACAAAAGCCAAAAGCAGCATGGCAGGGACAAAATTGTTTCCACAATTCTTGTGTCCCAGTTTTCTTCCTTCTCCAAGCAAACTTTAATAAATCTACACCCAGGCATATTTTTTCCTCGTCTGGAGTTTCTGGATTTGGAGTAAAGAGAAGTGTTACTAGACAAGTCGCAAACTTTTTGAACTTGCATGTGTCTCAGTCATAAATGCAAAAAAGAACAAGCTATAGAAGTTTAATATTTGTTCTTGATGCATTTCTCTTGGGCCAGTCTTCCTCTGCCCCCAGGTTACATTCATACATCTATCATCAAATATTTTCACTGTGTGATCAGCAAGCTATGAATGAGGTGACTTATTCTGATTGCTTACCCTCCTGCTGTATTTTAACAACAGCGGCAATTTGCAAAGGTGCCCTGGAATGCTAAATGCCTATATTCCTTTCAGTTTCCCATAATGTAAACGATCTAAGCGAGGCATCATGAAAAAGCATATAACTCTCTGTCTTATATGCATGTTCTAAGATGTACTCACTTGCAAAGATCACTGGATTACTTGGCGTTTTCTGATTGCAGCTCATCTGTTAATGCCTGTGACCACCCATAGGACCGAAGCTCTGCCAGTGACGTCTACAAGGCTGTTGTAACACATCTTTTAAGAGAATACTTTTGTGCCGAGTACCTTCTCAGAGGTTCATAACTATACAGATTCCATATTCTACTACTTTATGACTGAAATCCTGGAGGAAATGTATGTAATTTAGCCAAGCCTAAAAACCCCTTGATTCTTCACTGTTGTGCAGTCCCTGTAGGTAACATCCTTGAAATTCACTGGCAGTGTACTTAATCTCTGTGGTAGCAAGTGTTCTCTCATCACTACATTAAAGTTGCTAAAATGGTTCATGCTTTGATCATGTAATCGAAAGAAAGAAATGAGCTTGGACTCAGTGGGAGACCGAGTCAAAGACCTGCAAAATGAACAAGTA
>NW_009710760.1:0-35362 GCF_000703405.1 Apaloderma vittatum | reverse complement strand
CTTCCGATGTATTCTAGCTAGAGATCACCTACAGAGCTCAAATGAGCAACTCAAAGCCTACTTTTTCTCCATCACTGCAAATATCCCCACAACTTCCTTTAAATATCTTCCTTACTGCAGCAACTATTATTTTTATGCTTTTCATAATAACTGAGAAAGTCACTGACATTCCTTCCCTGTGTGGAAGTCACACAAGTGGGAAATACGATTTCTTCACATATTGCTCTGTTTGGTATTACTGCTTGGTATGTTTCTTCTTTTGTTTCTCATTCCCAACTTCCTCCACATTTTTAGTAGTCAAGCGCTACTGAGCGCTGTCATAGCTACATACAATATTACAGTTACTTCCAAATAAACATTTTTGGGCATCTGGGAAACGTGACTGCTTTTAATAACATATGTATTTACCATGGCCCTGTGTTGGCTGAAATTGTGAAATGGATATGATTATAAACATCTTTTGTCGAGCTTTGGAAAAAGCTAAAATAAATAAATTTCCAACATGCAGACAACTCAAAGGTAGACCATAGAAAAGAGAAAGAAAAAACCCCAGAACCTGACCAGCTGTCCTCCCACTTGCTTTGTCTTTTCAGGCAGATTCATTACTTGATTTTATTTGTTCAATAACTTCCTAAATCACTAAATGCAGCACTGTATACTTTGGACCCTAATAAAGTTCTACTATCACCTCTGAAGTCAACGTCCTGCCTGACTCCTTCTACTTGTTGCAACAATCTCCAGTAAAACTAAACTACCCGTCTCTGTGCCGTGTGCCTCCCACCCCCGTGGTCTTTCTTTTTCCTTCCCCATGCAGGCTCTGGAGATGTGCAGGTACCCCGGGTTAAAAGCAGTCCCCTATGCCCAATCTCACCCTGCCACTTGTGCAAAGGAAAGAAGCATAACTGTGAGCAAAGCAGGCGATCAAAACATGCTGTCATAGTCCTGGTGAGCGATGTACGTATCACAAGAAATAACATAGCCTGGGGCTTCTTGTCAAGAAAAAGGAACTACAGCCCACAACGAGTTTCAAAACCTTATGAAAATTAAATGCAATCAGGAAATAAGAGCCTGTTCAAACAGGAAAAAAAGAAATCTTCCTTTACACCTCCACACAAGCCACACTGCCTGCACCTTGCCATACGCACAATAATGAGGAAAAAATTTGCTTCTCTGCTGCAGGTGCCCCCCAGCATTACAATATCTGAGAAACGTTCATCTATTAGCCAAGACATGAGTAACATCCTCTACAACACGTAGCCTAAGAGGCTGAGAAGCTTCACTGTTGATAACACCTGCCAGCACGAAGCCTTGCTTTCCTAAAACAGATAGAGGAACATCAAAGCTCCTTCCAGCACAGACATCTGGAGTCATTTGCCTCTGTTAACTTGGAGCAGAGATAGGAAAAGAGATCATGTTTTCTAGCTCTAAAGGCAAATACTTATTTACTTGCCTAGATCCTGAATGAGTGGGAACGCAAATTGACCCAACGCAATCAGTTTCCTAGGTCAGTTGGTGGGTTCTGCACGTCGCTCCTAATCACAGCAGAATTCTGTCTACCCTGGGAGGAAACTCTCCAGCTGCCATTCTCACAGGAATATCCTTATTTATCCAACAGGGCATTTTTAAGCTCCTGAGCCATGTCTTTGCTGGATAGAGACCATGCAAAGGGACTCTGCTTTGCCTGGCACTGCTGCCCAGCCCTGAGTTGCCACCCCTGTGCCTGTCAGTGCCAGGGTGACAGCTCTCCACAAACACCCCAGGAGCTCTGCCATGGCACAGCATTGCACCAAACCAATTACTAACAGGTTCTTCTGTCAGTTTCGGCACACGCAATCTTCCTTATGTTGCCTTGTACTTTCCTATAAATTGACTTTTTTTCCTCCCTTTATTTTAGCAGTTCAAGCTGAGCTTTATCTTTCCTAGCGTTTTGCTTCCTCTGAACCACACTCCTTCAATTATTCCTATAGTCAGTGGTGCTTTAGTGTTTATTTTGTATGGTATGCCTAGGTTTGCTGTGCATCCTTTTATCAGTGTGTCTTTTGAGTATACAGTGGTTTTTTTGACTTAGAAAAGTCTCAACATTTTATTTGTGGAATCCTTGTATTCTAGCTCTAACCCTTGAATTGTCCTATTCTCTCTACATTTTTTAGAGTAGTTGAAGAAGCTTATTACTATTTCTATACTTTCATTTAGATTTGGGCTATTTCTATATAGGCTGGGTAGCTGCTGTCATTATTTTCCCTTCACTTTTCATTACCTCACCCTCTGACACACTTGCACAACCAGTCCACAAACACTTATATTCATCTTCATTTTTATTAGTGCTGGTAGCTTCCACTTAGAGTTCAAATACTGTATAAACCTTTTCCTTATCTCCTCAGTCTTCTCCATGATTTTTAAGGCTGGTGAAGGGTTTACAAGTTGCAACTCAGAGACTGCACAACAGCATAATAAAAATAATAACTAACAAAAAAAAAAAGAGACGGAGGAAAAAGTTCCCTCTGTTGACCTGGACAGAAGGTTCACCAAAGACACGTCCTCTGCTCCCTCTCCCCAGATCCTGGAGTTCTTTGCTTCTGCCCATCTGCAGCTAGGGAAGATTGAGATATAAATAAGACAGCACATGACTTATCTTTAATAATAGGAAATAATCACAAAATCATTCTGGCCCTCTACGACAGCAGTACCTCAATAGAAAAGAGTGACCAAAATCCGTCCATCATACATTACACCAATATAGCCATAGTGTAATCTTCACCATGTTAGAGGCAACATTCCTGTGCGCAGTTTCAAAACCAGGTACCTAAATTCCCTGTGTAGCCAGTGGAGGTACGTAGGCAACTCAGGGCACCACAGTTCAATGGTGACAAAATAAATACACACATTTTTTTATCCCATCTAAAGCCATGATGTTAAGACTCTTCTCTCTATAAAGCCTTCAAGAAAATTCTCTTACATATGACACGTTACTGGAAAGCAGAAGCAGAATATAGCTCTTACTTCTAATGCAACTGGCCCTACCAGGGATAAATTCAGAAACAGCAGGGAAATAAGACACTGTCCTTCATTAAACAAATACCCAGATATTACGTTTAGTGTTATTATTTACTTTAGAATACTCCTCTACCATTCCACAATTGAGCAATTCCTCCTTTACAATACCACTATGAGATATAACGCTGTCAAGCTCAGGTCAGAGATGGGAGGAATGGGAACAGGAAGAAACATTTTGCTCAGTGCAGAACACAGCATGAGAACTTGCAAGCTTTCTTGTGCTTTTTGCACTGCTCAGCACCATTCCCCTGCTCGGGTTATTTTACACTTGCGCGTATGCAAAGGGTCTATTTGAATTCTGCCCTGGTCCTAAGTTCCGGTTTGACAACTCTCAAAGCTGAAATAATTTATTTATCTAGAGAGCAGGCCTTCTGCCTTATTGAAGACATTCAGCTCCTACCTGGCCTTATCCTGTAATAGGGAGGAAAGGACAATTCATTTCCCAGACTCATTTGTTATTCATAACTCTCCAATGAGACTCCAGCCGAAAAAGCCAATCTGCGTCAGGTGAGACAATGGTTATTGTTATAAGAAGACCCATGTGAGACCAGGGGTTCATGTCACACAGTGCTCAATCTGGCGATTACAGCAGAGGCTGAATTCACGCTGAAGATCCTGGAAGTTAATTTGGCTCTGGGGCCTTTAAAGAAAAAAGAGGAAAAAGCTGAAACCAGAAGAGCCTGAAATTAATTTTCTAAATATATCTGAGAACTGCACAGAGAATCATAACTCCCAGAAAGCTGGGTAGTTACAGCATTTCACTTTATTCTAGCTTGAAAATGTTGAGAACCCTCAATGGTCCATGACCCCAGAGCTGTGGAAACACCGTTTTTCATAATTTTTAGATTTTTGTTTCCCCTTCAACCCACTGATGGAGCAACAGGACCCAGACAGACAGCTGATTGTGATGTCTTGGAGCCACTGTCTCTGATTAGCTCTATCTTTAATGTCTTAGGGTCTTACAGAGCAAAGCAAATCGGCAAGAGACCAGAGAGGACCCTGTCACGGTCTGATCAATCAAAATAGTCTCTCTTAGACAATTATATCCCAATGAATCTGCACACACTGACATACCCTTGTTACACTGAGGGATTTTAGACTAGGTCTAATGACACTCAGGCATCAAAAGCACTGACTCACTGTCATAGACCTCTTCAGGAGCTGTTATCTCTGGAGTGCTTCTCCAAACAGAAAAACATCAAAGAAGTGTTTCTAGTCCCTGCATGGACATTCAGAAACCTTCCTTTGAGTCCCAATGCTTCTGCCTGTTTTTTGTTCACTAAAAGTATCCCTTTAGACAGTGAAACAAAAGTTTGAACACAAAGGAAATACCCTCAATCATTTGTCACTAATTATTTTAGGAGGTCAGCGCTGAAGGACCTCTGGAGCACCTCAAGTGGAGTCTCATCTCTTTGGGCCCAAGAAAGACTGCTTTGAAGTGCTGCCTCACTCAATACTATTCCATTTTATTTGACAATGGCTGACCATTAGTGCCACAAGCACCTTTGAAACACTAAGTTGGTCATAAGCAAACTTCTGACAGCATCATCAAATGCTAAGTACGAAAGCTTTCCCAGTAAATGCAGCAATTTTTCATGCTCTCCTTATGATCAGCTCATGAACTGAAACAGCAAGTATTTCGCTTTTTTTCTTCCCTTTCAAAGAGAGTTTGAAGGTGCAAGTAAGAGCACAAATCTTAACCAGTTTAATCAGGTCAAGAAATAACAGGAACAATTACAATAAATATATGTTCTGGCTGTCTGTATTTGCCTTGGACAAAGGGCAAGTGAAAGGTTCAGTGACCTCCTAATGCAGGAGCCAGGCAGGGAAGGGTAACACAGAGCCCAGACCCTCCTCTTGGGTAAAGAAGAGGCACCTGTGATGAGCTTGGTCTGATTTGCCTCAACGTCCAGGCTAAAAACACAACAGAATTGGTAACAGCCTGTTGTAGGCACCTGTCTCCTGCACACTAATAGGGAGCAACATTTGCATTTCATTCACCACCACGTGCTACACTTCCAGGAACCCTTTTTAAAAAGGGTCAGGCAAAGACAGGTCAAAGAGGGCTCAGAGCCCCTTCTCTGGAATTAGTGAGGTGTTTTACTCTCATAAAAACCACTATAAAGTTGCTCTTTGATATACATCCCCTTTGTTCTTTTTCCTTCAGAAATTAGCATGCACCAGGTGACTAAGTCTATTAGAGAAAATTGACCCTGGAGTCATTTAGCTAAGAATTTGCCAAAGCCCAGAGGTATTTATTATTCTTACAAGCAATGAGGCATATGGCTGACTTTTCCAAAAGCCATTTCAGAAAGAAAAGTAAATGACCGTTTCTTGAAATGGAAACAAGGGATATTTAAGAACCTTTAGTCCAAGTCTGAACAGGAAGATTTCATTATAAGGCTATAAAAAATGCACAAAACATGGAGAATTAACTATGTCTGCTTCAGGATTAACACTGGAGAGACCACATACTGTGGCTCCTCAAACGGTGCTACTACTCATCCTGCACAAGTACAAAAACGGTCAGTGTCAACAGATGGGCAAGTGTTTTTATCAAGTGGCTTTCATAGCTGTGCTCCAAGAGCTAAACAGAGGTGGTCTAGCAAAACTAGAGGAGGGTTCCTTATTTAAGAGGGGGGCCAAGGTCTAACATGAAAGCCTGGAGAAATCTGAGTTTGAGTGGAGTGATATTTGCAACTCGGATTTGAATCTCCAGGAGGTTGAATTAGACAGTGGCTTCTGAATTTTCCCATTTTTTGGTTTACCAGAGTTCAAGTGCTGTCTGTAAAGTGATAAAATAGTGCTTCAGCAACAGCACCAAGCTGTCAGCACAAATCAGAAAATTCTCTTTGATGGAAAGTTAACCGAAGCTAAACATCATTTGTAACCAAATAGCAAGAGAGTTAGCAAAAGCAAGAGAAAGATAAAAGATGTCTTATCCACAGCCTTAAACCAGAGCAACGTCTCTGTATTTGACAACCTTCTATTCTTCACTCAAGAATTTCAGAGCCTCTATGAACAAAAATGAAATATAAAAGCCAAGTTTAAAACAAAAACAAACAAAAAAAAGTAAAACAAAGAAAGTAAAGATAAACCCTAGTGTTTTTCCTACACTATTTCTATTACTTATCTGTGCTTTGGAAGTCAAAGCAGGCCAGACTTATCTTTAGGTAAAGTGCAACAAAACTAGAGAGTATAACGCAATATTTGTCTTCAAAAATAAGCCTTAGTATATTTAATGGACAAACTTACTTAGCAATTGGATGAGCATGGGCATCAGTGAACTGAACTGTCTGTATTTAAGAAAGAAGAGTAAAATAAATGAAAGTGGTTTTTTAGTAGTAGAATAAATTATTAGTCTCAAAAAAAAAATCTAATGCTAGCTTTTTATATGGACACAGAATAAAAGATGTTCTTCCCATATACTACACTCAGTTGGCTGCCTATGTCAGGAATTGGTGCTGCCAAGTATAAGGGCTACTTTCCTGGAATTTATACATCCCTGGTTAAAAAAAAAGAAGGAAAAACAGTAATAACCGGACAAGAGAGGTGCACAAAAGAACAAACCATAAAAGAATGCAAAGAATCCCACTGCTCTGAGAAAATCCAGGGATCCATTTCACCATGTGAAGATGTTCCATGCGCTGAAATATGTGCATCTCATGGGGACACCGAAAGCATAATTGTAATTTTTCTGCTAGATGCAAAGGCTTCTATAGCAAGGGTTTGCAGCCTGCTTGGCCAGTCAATAGTTCTTAAGTTTAAAGCCCAGCTGGTGATGAGTATGCAAGAAAACAAACTAACTGTGCTGCTGCGTTTCCAGTACTGTACCCAGGCGCTGTCATCTGCCAGATAAGCTTTGCTGCTATGGACAACAACATTGGCCTGCCTTGGAAAACAGCCAGAAAAACTCCCAACTTCTGAACTTACAAAGTTCCAAAAAATTTATGTTTTGACATGCACTCAACAAGAAAGAAAGAGTACCAAAGCATGCTGGAGTCTTTACAACAAGAAAAAAAAAAACCACAAAAGTTATCATCATACACAAGAGGAACATTCACATGACATGGAATATTCTAGGCACGACTGGTTCAACACACATTTTGCTTTGCTGAAAGCATTAAAAAAGGACTGGGATGCCAAACCACTACATATATTTCATTGGAGCATTATCCCCTGTGAAGACTCCTGGGAATTTTACAAAAAGACATTTCTCCACCTGAAGAGCTACACTTTGTCAAAGCTCAGCTTCTCATGGACAGTAATTTACAGCAAATTCTCCTTACAAAAATATCAACATTGAAAGAGTAGAATATTATGATTGCTAAACACAGTTCCTTTTGATGAAGGAGAACATCTCTTGTTTCAGAAGGTAGGTTAGTTTAGAGTTAAAGAAACTAGAAATCAAATTACATAAATGAACTTGATTTATGTGACTGTTGTGTATTTTAGATTCAGGAAAGTTTCGCAGGCAGACTGCTTCTGTTAATCCAAGATCCAGAACAAAAATTCTTCTGTATTATGGGATTTATTTTGCCAACAGGACCAGTTCTGTTCAAACCCTTTCAGCACCAAGCCAGCCTGTGAATCTCAGAAGTAATTCTCACGCACAAACTTTTTCATGGCAAACTAAACTTATTTCATCCCATTTCCAATGGAAGGATTGCTTTTACATTTCGATTTTTAGCAGTCCCTTCCCCTGCTCTATGTTCACATTGTGCAAGTCATTTGTGAGTAATTCAGGATTAGCTTCCTTTGACTCAAGAAGCTTGTTAGGTGCTGGCATTACAGTTTTCTTTGAGTTGCTAATGTGGTGGTGCTTAATAAGACTTGCAAAGACTGTTACAATATTCTAATTATGGCAAGTACATGTCCCTTAAACCCATTTACTGCAGAACAAAGCGGTTTTGCTACCCACAGTTCTTGGCACTAACTTCACAGCTGTACACTATCACTTCCCCATTGGAAAGACAAAGGAGGATTAACTGGAGTGGGCAGCAGATACTGGATAGCAGAGTTATCTTAACTACTCCTGCTTCTGGGAAATGGGTTCTTGCAGCTGTGTGTCAAGCTACTGTACCTGTTGCAGGCACCCTCTGAAACAAAGATGCTCCTGATGTGCCAGAGCACTTTCCTCCTAACCCCTGCTTCAGCCCCAGGACACCTCCAAGTCCTTGGGCTTATGGGCTCTGAGAGATGCCTGCAAGAGCTCAGCCGGAGCCTTTCACTACCCTTTTAAATATCACCTCACAAGGGCACAGCAAGAGATGGAGCAGATAGTGTCAGTTCCTTGGCATTCCTTTGTAGGCTCTTACATTTACATACATTCACATTATTTCCTCATTATGACAAAGCAAATCCTCCTCTCTCCCTCTAGCACTCACTGCTCTTTGCAGAAATGTAGCATTTGACACAGGTCTGGTTATTATTCACGGCAAGAATAAATGGGTCCTTTCTGAACCTTTACAGGTTTGGCTCTAGCACTTCAGATTCACATTACTTATCTCCCTCACATAAATTCGCAATACACAGTCAGTGCTCTGCCCAGAGAGTTGGGTTCACATACAGTTCCTACGATACAGCTTTGAGGACCCAAGTGTTCTTTCTTTTCCTAACAAGATTTTATTGAACATTTCATTTAGTAATTTCTAGTTAAACTTAATGCTCCCAATCTAATATATTCCAAAACCTCTGCTTATCTTGCACATGCTGCTGAAAGGTGCAATTAATGGTACAGGATTTGGTTTCAGCTCATGGACTTTTAACCATTTTGTTCATATCTTCTGCACAGTCCTTTTCTAATTTGGTAGGATTCAGATGGCTTCACAGTAACCTTACTTTTTTTTGCTAACTATTATGCTTTGTTCGCAGCACAACGAGTAATAAGGCAGTGACAGAACACAGCAGGACAGTCAACTTGATTCCCTTATTTCCATCACTAAGTTTGCATAACCCATTTCAGCTCCCAGGTGTCAGAACACTTCTACAGTTCTCCCCACTCCAAACTGAGTTAAAAAAGAAACATCTCAAAGGAGCAAACTGCAGAAAATCTGAAGTAAAATTATTCAGGGCATTCAAAACACTTTGTTTTTATTTCAGCTTCCCAATCACAAATTCACTTATATTTCAAAATGGAAAGCTCTCTTGAGGTCCAAATGCTCCCTCTCCATATGTGTTAGAACTAAAATAAAATCCACTACAGTGTGAAAACTAAAATGAAATGCAGTGCAAAGTGTATGTCTGGTGGCACACTGAAGGGCTGGAAACCAGTCTGAGAAGATCATGAGTTGGTATAAGTTTCTGTAGCATCACTGAAAAGAAGGGGAGATAAAAAATGTTTATGGAGGGTCAAAACTTTTCATTCACTGACAAATAAAATTATTACCTGGCACACAGCTGTGAGTAAAGGATCAGCCAGAGAGGTGAAGTTGCAAAGTTTGTCCCTTTAACAGAGTAATAAACTCATCTAATTAGCTAATGGTGAGACAAAAGGTATATTGTTTCTAATGCTCTGATGTAGAGTTGTCAGAGAGGAAAAAAAAATAGTATGAGACTCAATATCAGTGATGTAACTGCCCCTGCTTCTCAGCACAGAACAAGAGACTCGGAGAACACGCTTCCTAAATGTCAAAGCTATTAAAATACTACATACAGCTAACTATAAAGAAAGCCAGGTTAGTCAGGCATCCATTCTACATATCTAACGACACTTGTCTTTTAACGTTTCTCTTACTTCTCTCATTTACAGTGTTTTCAATCACATTCTTTGAAGGAGAAAAAAAAAAAAAAAACGGAAAACCATGAATAAAAAGAAATTCCTCACAGTTATTTTTATCATACAATGAATATTGATTCCTTTCTGATTTTCATAGAAATTTGTCAGAGTCCTGTCAGTGCAAGATTGATTTTTCTGCTTCTGGGAATGGTAGGTTATCAATATAATTGCTACCATCAGTGCATTTTCACAATTCTTTCTGACATTTCTGCTCCAGTGGCAAATTAGTGATGTTGACTATTTCTTCACCTGAACCAGCTACCAATGCATGAGGATTTTTATTTCTTCTCCTGCCCCGGTAGAAAAGACACACACCTATGTCATACTCAGAGCACTAACTTTTTATTATTACTGAATACTCCAGAGGAGTTAACCAAAAGCCTAAATTACCACATATCTTCTATTTCAGCAAGGATTTTTTTCAGATAGCAACTCAGTGTGCATGCAGATTTTACCTTCAGTATAGCTCCTGTGAGAGCACAGAGAATTTAGTCAACCTCAAGGCTTACATTGCATTACTCCACTTCATAAGTAAATAAAAAAGCAGCAGAGTCTAACCGGCACAGATCATGCAGAGAAACCAAGTATGTGTTGCAGCCAAACCCAGGAGGTGCTGTACAGCTCCAGCCCCACAGGATGTTTCAGATGATTGTCACCTTTCTGTACCAACTTACTGAAATGTCTTTAATCTCTTAACAACTAACATTACTGTACAGTGGCTGGTTATACTGCAACTCTCCTGCTCCTCCGTGCCCAATGACCATCCCTGGTACAATCTTCTCAGTCACAGAATCACAGAACAGTTCAGGTTGGAAAAGACCCTTGGGATCATCAAGTCCAACCATTGGCCCTACACTACAAGTTCACCCCTAAACTGTATCACCCAACACCCCATCTAAATGACACTTAAACACATCCAGGGATGGCGACTCAACCACCTCCCTAGGCAGTCTGTTCCAGTGTCTGACCACTCTTTCCGTGAAGAATTTCTTCCTAACGTCCAGCCTAAACTTGCTCTGTTGCAACTTGCAACCATTCCCCCTGGTTCTGTCCCTAATTACCTGTGAGAAGAGACTAGCACCAACCTCTCTACAACGTCCTTTCAAGTAATTGTAGAGCGTGATGAGATCCCCCCTCAGCCTCTTCTTCATCAAACTGAACAGACCCAGCTCCCTCAATCGCTCCTCATAAGGTCTGTTCTCCACGCCCTTCACCAGCTTTTTTGCCCTCCTCTGCACTCGCACCAACACCTCGAGATCTCTCCTATGCCGAGGTGACCAAAACTGAATACAATACTCAAGGTGCGGCCTCACCAGTGCTGAGCACAGAGGGACAATCACCTTCCTTCTTCTGCTGGTCACAAAATTTCTAATACAAGTCAACTTGCTTCTCCAGCTTTAATTTCAGTGCAACTTGTAAACAAGCTCTTCTTTCCCACGGGGCTGCAGATTATGAACAAAAGGATCTGCGGCTCACCGAACAGATGAGGCATGGGGTTTGACTTGCCAACCTGACCACAAGAGATCTTTCCACATCACCTCTTCATAAACATAGCACCCAGATTTTGCTCATCTTGGATATATTATGAGAGGAGAAAGTGTGATGGAAGAGTGAAAGCATTCATCCATGCATGAACTAAATCTAAAAAAACTCCCCAAGGCTGAGACAGGTATATTTACGATCCTCTTGCCAACTCCACACCAAGAGAAAGGCACACCATAAGGGCTAACTGGGGACCCGCTGAAGTCACTGGGCTTTGGAGCAGGCCTTTAATTCCAGTCATCACAGCTTACCCGTGGCCTCCCTATGTACAGTGAGGCATCTCAGAAACATCACATCCCACAGGAGCAAAAGCCTCAGACTCTCACTTGAATTGAGCTTTGATTTGGCTCTCATGTGCTAAAGGATTTAGGAACTCCATTGAGAAGTAATAGTGAGAGTTGCACTTCTGTGATATCCAAGCCTTCACAGTAGCACACGCTCTGAAATACAGCAGGTCAGAAACCTTCCACACACAAAAAAAAAAAAAAAAGGAAAAATCCACACAAAAAAGTTGCTGTTCTCTTCCTTTTCAAACTCAAGATTTATCGAAGTTTTCTATGAGAAAATATCAGTTGGAGAACAAAGTTATTTCTCAGAACAGCATTTCTAAATGAAGAGCAGTGCTTATCCCACTGAAAAAAAGGGTCACGGCATGCATTTAAGTGGAAACAGGACTTCAACTTGTTCACCAAAAGAGATGTGCTAGTAATGCAGCACGCCTATCCCTGGGATGCTCTAAGCTCCTGTGTTATTTCTGGAAACCTCCCCCAGATCTCTGAACGTTCATTCAAGTGCTGAGTTTTAATTCCAGAGAAGTCAAACAAACAGGTGCCGAAAAGTCTGTATATTTCTCTTGATTCAGCACAAGTTTGTCTTCCAAGCCAAGCCCAGCTCTAAACTTCTGCCATTTATCTGCCTCCCACAGAGGCTTTCAGATGCCACCAGCCAGCTCTGACCCATTTGGAACTGCAGGCAGGCACTGCAGCGTGGTCAACAACATGTTAGTAATTTATCTGAAAATAATGGGACTAGCAGTGAAAATACCCTTACTGTGGCTAACAAGAACTCATAGAGTTTTTGATAAAACTCTGCTCAGTTCTGTGAAGCATAAGTTTGCTGTAAATCTCTGTAATAGGTATAAAGGTGGCCTGAGCCAACTTGGATAATATAGTTTGCTGCCAGCCTGGGATACAGGCTGAGCTGAAACTGTACATAATGCCAGGCCACCATCCCAAGATGCACACCATCTCCTAAGCTTTACTGCCAACATGTAATCACAAATTATCTACATTGCACTCAGTAAGGAACAGTTGTTTGCATGGAGGAGGCTTATTCAAATGTTAGCAGGGCTGCGTAAGCAGAACTCCCAGCAGTGCTGAAGGTTGCAGAGACCTCTGCTCCTGAGAACTAATTTGGCAGCAGCTATGGTATTACAAGGTTAGACACAAACTCACTTTTGTTGAACTCCTGGCCTATCAAACAAGCATTTGCAACAGAGAAGTATGTAAAGCATAAACAAGCCAGATGGATTACCAGGATTAGACACACTCTTCTCTGCTGCTGCCAACGTTGTAGGCAATCCCTCTTGCAGGGCAAGAGCAGCACATCATGAACGCACATTACCTGTGAATCACATACACTTGATGAACAGATTCACTGCAGAATGTCAAAGACCTATATCTAAAAGGTTTTGATACCCGATTCTTCCTCCTCCTCACCAAAAGGAAGAATATTGGAAACACCTGTGAAAGGCATTGTCACAAGGTCACCCACCACCAGGCCCAGCTCAGTCCTGCATGTGACAAACTGACTTCAGCACATGAATGGCTTCCAAGTGAACCTTTGAACACATGAAGTTATTCCTGGTAGCCCTCCAAAACACTGGAGACTTGCTCATTTCAGAAAGACTTACAGAAGTCTTCTGCATCTAACCTGTGCTATCTGAAAACTGTGGGTTGGAGAGCCCTGTGTCACCACTTGGTAACTGACTGCTTTGTGCCCCAAACCACAGCAGTGCCCCTGTCCAGGACAGAGAGGAAACACCAGCAGCTACCAGCACTGGAGTTTAGTTTCAAACTAAAAAAATTTGTTCGGTTCATTTTGGTTTATTTTGTTGTTTTGGTTTTTTTTCCACCTGGAGAGCCGGACAACTTTTGTTCTAATCCATTACAATATTGACACATAACCCAGGTAAACATATCACAAAGTACTTGGGGGGTCTTTCAGTATCTCTGTAGCAAGTAACTGTAGTCAAACAGAAAGAGTCCCCTGCTCTGAAAGCTAGAGAATTTTATCTTCTATAAAATAAATGTTCTATAATATATGGTATAGGCACACACATCCCCACCTACCCTTTTTTAACAAATAATGCCTCATTCATTAATATTCTACAGTAGTGAGGTCTGACTAGCGAAGCATTAATATAACATTTCTCAAACGAAATTCATGTTCTGCTTGATCTATTTTGTAAATGTTTGGTAATCTATCTTGATACGCTCCTGTCTGTCAGGGGCTGCTTCTCGCTTCATGCTTTTGCCAGAAAAGGCAGACAGTGGCACAGTGAGGTACCTTCCTGAGACACTACAGCCTTTCTTCCTTAATTATGCATGAGAACAGTTTCACTGATTTTGAAGCTGATATGAAACATAACTGGAAGCAATATGCAGTATTTATGGTCAGCATTTAACAGTGAGTGAAGAAATAGCAGTGTTTAACACAGACTAGGAATGTTTCCAATCCTCCTCTCCTGCACTAAGGATGAGTACAAGCTTTTCACCAAGGATTTAGTATTGCAAAATTACAGGACAACTTGCATGTAAACAGATGGCTTAATTTTTGAAATTTATTTCTGCTGTATGTACTTTTTGGGAGTAGCTTTTGGGGTAACTTTTTTCCCTCCTCTAATAACTTTGGATTGTATAAACTAAGCTAATTTTATTCCTTCAGCCACTTGCTTAAAAGGAATGGTGTCAAATTTGATAGCCACAGAACAGGATTCACCACAGAGAAAAAACTTCACTGGATTCCATCTGTGAGGTTTGATGTAGATGTTCCAAGATGTTGACTGTCCATATATATAATTTGTTTTCTCAGGAAAACCAAAAGAAGTTAGGATTTTTTTTTTCTGTGAAGTGTTGAAAAACCGTGACAATCCTCAAAATTCTCCTAAATCAAATGTCCCTACTGCAAGACTACTGCTGAATACCAACCCAAAAGGAACACCCATGTAGTCAATATATGAAGCTCCTGACACAGCACCACCTTCAAAACAGGCAGATGACATAATATTCATGGTGGATTTGGAAGCTTCTGAAATAGATAACTCCTTCTAGCAGGTGATGCCCAGCACACCAGCTGTGCAACTGGTCCCATAAAGTCAAATATGAAGGCCTTTGCTCCTGACTGGATAATCTGTCTTCCAGAAAAAAGCAATGCCCAGGGAAAAAAAACCAACAATGATTAAAGGTTTCCCGCAACACTTATGTTATTTCCTGCTCCTCTGCTGTCCTTTAAACATGTCAGATGGACAATCTCTCTTCAGGATCTTTTGGTCTGACCTGCAAGAATTTAATTTGTTCACCTCAGGCTAGTGTCTGCCTCCCAAAAATGACCACAGCAGCACCTGTGACAACAGGTTTGGCAAATGAAGAGGCCCCAGAGAGCCCACTGTGTTCCTTCCCACTGACTAAAGTGAAGATCCTCATAAGCACCTACGACCCTCTGATCAAACACAAAATACAGATTGAGACACTCCAGCACACCAGGGATTAGGAAGGATTAGGAAATTATTATATAGGAAATTACATATATATTAGGAAATTATTTCACTTGTGTTTTTTCTTTCTACAACTTCAACTAAGACCAAGTTTTAGAGAGCTGGAACTGCCAAGACACCTTTTCTTGCACAAGCACAGAGGCCACTGCACTGGGAGAGGTGGGTGGCGAGGGTACAGCCCCAAGCGCTGCAGCCACCCATGTGAAAACAGGGCCAGGAAGGCACAGTGTTCCCCCACCAAAGGCATCTGGGCACAGAAGAAGTGCTTCTAAACAGCCATGAAGATCTGAGAGAGGCAAAACAAAGGTATTATCTGCAACAGGGTAAGAGAAGAGAAGGAGCTGGATGGGGAAGTCAAACAAATTAACTCAAACACTAATGCAGGCTGTTGTTTTTCCCTAAGCACGAGTCCTCTCCAAAGGGCAGGAAGCACGGGAGGCAGTTGCTTAGCTACTACACCTGGACTTGGTGCAACTCATAATATTCCTCTGCCATCTGCTAGTGGTATTTCGCTGTAAGAGTTCTTAAATTGCCTATGCGTGCTCAAGTGGTATCTTCTTTCACGCAACCAATTAGCACATTAACGTAAAAAACAAACTGCATTTTCTATCTATGCTTGTATATATGAGCAGCAAATTGAAGGCAAGAAAAGAAGCCAGGACTTGCTGTTTCAAGTGACAAGATTTGCCCTGCCCATATAAGGGTCTGACATTCAGAAGTTCCTTAGGTATAGTCCTTGAGTTTCTCCTTTCTGATGACGTAAGTATAGTTCCTTCTGGATTCTCAAGTAGCTTGCCCTTCAGAGATATTAATTCTCCTGCACAAAACCCAGAGATTTTCAGTGGAGCACTACTTTAGAGCTGTAGAAAATTAGCAGCCCTTTCTGAGCAAAGACAAGTGTCCTGGCTCTGAGCCAAGGTCATCACTAATTAGAGAATGAGGCACAGAACATGTGCAGAGATGCCTGTTGTCAGAGAGTCAACACCTCTCAGCATGTGAAAATAAATAAAATGTGGATTTAATTTCTCTTTGCGCTGAAAAGTAGAGGAGAAGAGAGGACTCTCTTCCTCCAAGAGGTGAAAGATGCCCAATTCCTCATTCCTCAATGCAAGACACTGTTTCAAATGAGGTGAATCAATTGACTCTTGCTACACGAGGATGCAGGTGAGAACATGTTCTGGAGCACACATTTCCCCAGCTCTGTCACTGTGTCAGGAAAAGTAACTGCTACTTAACACCACACTGCGGGAAGCATCTCTGTAACCAACACTTATAAAAGGTTGGTTGGATTTTTTTTTCTAAAAGCTCCTTTATAGTGAAAAAACTTTTCATTTACATAAAGAAAAACAACATTTGCCAGTGTGCACACTGACAGTCACTTGCCCAGGGAAAAAGAAAGACCATGCTCGTTGCTTTTGCAGAAGATGCTCACCATGAGCTCGGTATGAGATAGTCTCATGTTTTCCATCCAGAGGCATCCACCTAGCATGTTTTCTGACACACAGGTAATGTTTATTAGTACATTACAAGAATTCAGAATGAAAATACAGGTTAAGCAAGTATGAGAGAAGTAGAGCAGAAGAGCTGGATAGTCATTAAGATTTTGGGAATTGTAGAACAATTTGAGTTGGAAGGGATCTTAAATCATCTAGTTCCAACGCCCTTAGCCATTGGCAGGGACATCTCCCACTAGACCAGGCTGTTCAAAGCCTCATCCAAAATAAGTTTGAATGTCTTTTTTAGTCAAACAAGATCAGTGATTGGAAATGTCCACTGTGTGTCTCAGGGGTGAGCACCTTGGAACAAGAGGGGTCATTTCTCATTTCTGTCTGACCTTGAGATCATAATTGCTAAAGCAGCATCAGTGTGTTTCTGTTAGTAATTGACAGTCACCAAGCTGAAGATTAAGCTAGAATGAACACCGAATTCCCACTCAAGACTTACAATAAATTGAAGAAAAACCCTCTAAAACAAAACAAAAAAAAATCCTAATTAGACTGTATTACTACATAAGAACTGAAGGTTAAAAATAACAACCTGTCCTCTTTGGGTTCCTAAGTTACTCAACACACTGAAAATAGGATCAGTACTGATTTTAGAGTGGTATAGCCTATAGTGAAGTCAGCAAAGACCTTCTCCAAGTCCCTATAATAACACAGGCACTCTGCGTTTTTTTTGATGTGTTTGTTTCATCTCAATGTTGTATAAAATATGCAGTGCATAATAAAAGGGTACTTGATTATTTTGAAGAGTTCCTTGCTAATTCTGTAGTTTTCTAAGAAGTATTTCACAACAGGGGAGACTGAAGTTTCTGTACTTATATTGACATATAACTCCAGAAATAGAAGAATCGGGCCAAGATAACTGGCTTTTTTTTTTTGTGGAATTGAAGTGCACCTCAGACATCACTTTTCCCTCCTCTCATGGAGTTAAGCCAGCTGTCACTGCACTAAAACCAAGTAAGCTGCTTGGGTAAGGCTAAAAGGAGAACCAATGGACTTCATCTGCTGTCTACTCAAAAGCATTTGTAGTTGCAAGCTATAATCTACCACAAATAGCCACATTTAAAGAATGCAATTACACGGAAGAAAGCTGATGACTCTTTCAATGCACAGAGATCAGTAGAAAATGGTAACCAGTTGCAAACTATTATTCCTTTGCCCCAGAGAAATAAATTGATTATGTGTCGGCTGATAGTCTGTCACACATAAAGGGAGGCATGCCTATAAAATCTACTCAAGCTTTGCAGCTCTAGCCCTGATGTTCACAAGGCAGCATAGGGAAGGAAAATAAGCTGTTTGGAGAATGCTGGGGAGTTCCTAAGAACTCCATTTGCTACTGCAGATAATAACATCCACTATATGTGCATACAAGTTACAGCATTACTGGAGGTGCACCAGCTTGCCCAGAAAACAGGTTACTGGCCAGAGACAGGGCTGTCAAATGGTTTAACACACTACTTGTGCATTAAGCCCAAATCCAACCCCAAAATCTAATAGGACAATTTCTGAAAGAGGCTGAAGTTGGCACACCATTTTTTGTCATCCTTTTGTTCCAAAAAGGATGTGGCAACACTGAAGGATCTCCTTGTCATTTATTGGGCACTTGGCCCCTCACTGCAAAATGAAGCAATCGGAGTTTACAAAGATGCTGTCCCGTTGGGTGACTTCTTAGTTCTTTTCCTTTTTAATAATTAACCTAAAATGTTCATTATACATCCAGCTCACCGAACAGAAATGCACCTAAGCAGCTTGAACTCACTTCAGAATGTTTTTGGTACAAATGTGGGTGGCATCACTGTGATTTTCCAGGGAAAACAGAAAATATATCTTAGGCTCCAAATTTTACAGCACCCCAAAATAGTGTGCCTGGGTGACTCCCAGACCAGTAACTAAATGCTTCTTACCATTATTAAGTATTCAATATTTACTAGGAAGCAGCCTTTCAAACTACTGTAGCAAAAAAATAAAAAAATCACTCTAGTGTCTGTTCCCATGTAGTTCAGCTGTTCCTCAGCGATGAAGAAGGGGTTTTGTCATTTGGAGGTAAATTATAGTAACCAGACAGAAAATATTTCACTAAAGTTTCGTATTTTTTTAGTGTAATTTTTAACACTGAATAAAAGTACAAACTAACATGTTTTGCAATGATTCCCTATACTTCTCATTCTAAGAAAATCAGATTTGCCTCCCATTTTGATAAAAGAGGGTGGGGAAAGTCTCCCAGCAGTGATTAAACTCACACAGTCATCCCCAGACAAACTTCACACAGGCACCATTCATTTTAAAGTTTCTTCATTAAAATTGTAAAACTTGAAAAAGAAAATATTTTGATCATGAATTGAAGTAGCCCATGTACAGTAAGGAAACCCCCACTACACTCAGAATCTTACATTAAGACACACAGACAAAACAAAAACCTAGCTAAAAGGTTGAAACTCAAGTAGGTTTACTGCACTAAGCTTAGCTTTGTATCCCAGCTGAGACACACTTAAGAAATCAGGGAAGCAGTAATACTCCAGACTTGCACAGAGAGGGCTAAGGTACCACCCTAGAGAAAGGGGGATGGAACAGTCGCAAGAGATATCACGGGGTATTTCAGAAATACCAAGAAAGACATTTGCTTTCCTTCACCCTTCCTTTCACACTGAATCTGCACCTAAGGGACCTAGTGCAGATGTACCTCAAAGATCAGTTATCTTCCCCTGCTTATTTGTACTAAGAGGTTAAAAACAGTCTCTCTTGGAGCAAGCACTAAATTCCCTGCCGGATTCATGGAAAGATCTATTTCAGCTAAACTGAAATCATTCCAAGCTTTTCAGACAAAGGAGTTAGAATCAGAGAACATTTTGCAGTAAAGTCTTCAAAAAAAACAAAACAAAACAAAAACAAAAACCCACAAAAAACCACACACATTACTTGCTAAAAAAAATTTAGATAATTTTTTTTATAAAAATGTTTTGCCTGAAGTCTTCCAAGAACAAAACCAAATAAAAAACAATGTTGGAGAAATGTATTTTCCAGTTATCTTAGTGGTACGGTCACAGCTTTGTTACTGTCATAAAAAGCTTAACTGCAATATATTTTTACCAGCTCTATCTACCTCTCACTTCCCATGCAGACAGCAATGTTAAACATAAAATGGAACGGCCTCTCTTCAGGAAGTGTAATTAAATAAAATGAGAATATAACTAAGGAAATGAGCCCTTTAAGATTCATTTCAGAAGCATCACATTGGTGCTGGGAATCTACGAAGGACTGTAAATTCTGGCTGAAGAATAGGCATAGGGGCTTCCATAGAGATTGTTGGGAGTCTATTTTATCTGGAAGTAAAGAAGTGACTTATAAAGTCAGAGTTCATAAATTTTTCTCAAGGAGTTAAAACCATCCTGTCTTTTGCCCCTACACTTGCAAAACATAGTGGTGTGGTCTTACTCACTACTGACTGTACCTGTTCTGCATTATCCTAATGTGAGTATTTAGTTGGTTTTTTTTTTTAAATCCTAAATTGCTCATGCAATGTTATAAAAAGAATATTAGTATCTGGGAATATAAGCAGGGTATTGGGAGACAAGTGTCAGGCAAAAAGCATAGCTCCTTCCAGGAGTACCAGGTTGAACTACAGATGTTCCTGGCACGGCTTTGCCTACTCTTAAATGGCCTCAGATTCAAATTCACCATTGGCACTACTACAGATAAAAGAATAAGTGAATCCATGCCATATGTGAACAAGAGCTGCCTCAGGTACATTTTTATTCTTTCACCTTCTGAGGTAACAGCTAAAACCTCTATTTGCACAATCCTCCAGGGCATTTTTGCTCCTGCTACAGAGAAATTTTTCAGGTTTACAAGCCATGATAACTCATACTACTGTACCAGCTACCTGTATGCTAGGGATGGCTGTATTTTCTTACAGCTCCCACCCTGCGGAAGTACTCTGATTATGGCTCTGAATACTATAAAAGCCCAGATTTCACAGCCAACTGGAAATCATTCAGCAAGTTTACTCTGAAATATTTTTTTTTAAATACATATCTCTCTATTGCCCTTCATTAACAGTTTGCTTCCCTGGTGCCTTAGTAGCGAGCAGGGGGGGGCACCTTTGCTGTATCCTAATTCAGACACTATAACGATTATTGGGATGGCAAGAATGACAGCAACTGACCTGTCATCTCAAACAGGGAACAGGTTTCTTGCTTTGAGATACAACCAAGTAGTTTGTACCCGTGGCTGCTCAGTGTACAGACAGACAGCTTCAGCTTTGAGAGAGCTGCACGGAGATAGAGTAAACAATACCTATGAACTATTTCTTGCTGAAGAAACCTCAAGACAAACCAAGGGGCAGATAAGGCAGTGACTATCCTGGCCAAAACAGGGAGACTACAGCAGTTAACAAGCCATGAAGATGGTATTTTGTGTTTTCTTTCTGAGTGGGATATGGTCCCCAGCTCCAACTCTTCCATCATTAACCTTTACAGCAGGGAAGGCATTTTAGACATGCCTCAAACTAGAAGAATCTAGTGACTTTGTTAGGCAAGAGCAGCAATACTGCAGAGGATAATTTCTGATATTCTGGAATGAACTTGCCATTATATTTGACTAAAAATGTTTCTCTTCCATCTGAAATGCTGCTTTGTGGACAGAGGACACGAGTCTTCAGCAATAGGTGTCATTAAAGAGGCTTCATTCCTCTGATTATACACTTGTACAAATAAAGTTATTTTGCCTAGGAACTGGGTTTACCCTAAACCCATAAGTCACTTAAGATTGCAAATAAACAAAAAAATGTTGAAAAGATTGAGACATACAGTTAGTGTCAATAGCTAAAATGATTCCAAGATGTGCAAGCTGGGAAGGGCAATAAGCTTCAAATCTAAGCAGCCTTAAAGGACAACAAAAATACTTTCTAGCCTTCTCAAGTTTTGAACTGCATCTGAAAAAATTTCCTTCTACAAGGCAACAAGTGAGGGACAGATGGGCTGCATGACATTTTCTCCTCCTGCATACCCTTGGCCACTCTTGACTCAGCAATGCAAAGTGAGGTGTGGTTCAGCTCCCAGATGGAAACTCACAGGAACACAGAGGGATCATTATTACTCTTGCATGCTCCTGAGGGGACCTCCATCTTGCAGTAAAGCAGCACATCCCCTTCCTCCCCTCTCCCCCTTTTGTTTTTCCTTTTTAAAAGCAAACAGATAAACGTCAACATAACAGTCACTGAACTCACACAAAACAAATCAATTTTTCTCCCCAATTACATAAGCTGATTTTTAGCTCAAAGCTGCACAACCTAAACGTTCAGACTTTGGTTTGGGGCTTAAATGGTGCACTGGGGTTGCACTATGATGCAACATTGATGTTCCCATTAGGCTCCAGTCCTTAGCACATATTCATCTCATCTCTTTGGGAGAAGAGCTTTAACTAGTCTGACACATATTACAGTTGTTCGCAAAAAATACAAACACCATCACCACAAATCCATCTGATTCTGGCTGGTCAAGTAACAGTTACTGGAAACCAATGCTTGCTTAAAACAGTTTCAGCTTTATCATGAACTTCACTGAAAAAAAAAAAAAAGGAATATTCAGCACATCACTCAAGAAGTGTCGTGAAATGTCATTACTTTGTCCAAAACACAGAGCAGTTTCGAGTGACAGGGCATGATTGCACCCTTCTAGACAAGAGTACAGAGGAAAGGGATGCTAGCTCAGGTCTGAGCTAGCAAGTCCTTTGGACCAGAAGTCTCCAAAGGACCCACCGACACAGCTGGTTCAGAGGATGGTAAGCCAAGTACAGGCAGAAGCTTTATGGAGTGGAAGATGTTTACAGCCAGGAAACGCCTGAGTTTAAAATGATGAACTCATGGTAGTGTACAGCTGGATTGAGTAAGGAGAATATTGCCCCATATTTTTGTTTGTTATTCATTTATCCTTCACCAGCAGCTTCCTGCATAGATTTGAGGCTCGCCAGCTATGCATTATCGTGCCAACCAGAGACAGGTATGTCCAGGAGCATGAACATGAGAGAGGTCCCTGAGATGGTAAACTTTTTGCTAGCTGCTGGGGAAGCCATAGCTGAGGGCAACACTCGGGTCTTGCTCTTTTTCTAGTCCCTTCCTCCCAAATTATCATGCCCAGCCCATGAAGCAGGGTCTGTACAAGAACAAGTGTGTGTAGGGGTGGTGGTGGGAGGGAGGGGCAGACAAAAACAACCCCTCACACTAACCGCTGTGCCCTTTCAGAAGGGAAAAAGCATGCTTCTTAAATCTGCTCTCCTTTTGAAAGGGTCACAAAGGATGATCCAGTTGACATAACAAAGGTGCATTTTCAAAAAAAAAAAAAATCATTTGAAGCTGTTCCTCAAAAGTACTTCTTAGTGCAACTCAGTTGTTAAGAGATAGCAAGAGATCTTTATTGGATTAAGAATGGATTTATCTTTTACTCAGGTGCAAAGAAGTAAATTGCTAAAAGATAAAAAACCAAACACACACAAAAGTGGAAACAATTCATCAGTTCTCAAAGGAAGAGCACTCTAAAAAAAAAAATATTTCCTAGCTTTCTGGCCAAAAAGTCCTTATATTTCAGTTTCTTACCTCAAAAGTGAGGATATCCATTCTGCAAGGTTTAGAGGAAAACAATTACTTTGTTTATGCATAAAAAAAGCTCAAAGATACATCTCTAATACGAGCAAAAGATGAATCTATTTTTGACAAAGGTACATATTAAATATACCATCACACTATTTGGTTTTTATTATTTAGCGTTGAAAGAGGAAAAGCCTGTACTGCTGTACAGGAGTAAACATAGCAATTAAAATCCATTGGCATAGGTCAGGACACTTTCAAACACATCTACATTTTAATAATGGATCAATGATATATCAGTTATTACGTACCAATAATTCAATTAAAAATACACTCTGAATAAACAAATCTGGACCAACTCCAAATCTGCAGACTATTTAAACAAGCTAATGGAAATATTAAGTACCAGGCTGCTAGTTTTGTTTTCTATTTAAGGTAGTATTTGGCTGACATAAAACCAATTTACATGTAAAAGCCAAACGATTAAAAAGCTCACACAGCTAAAATGTAGGCATTTCACACATACAAATTGAGCTCACCAGTGTTAAACAAACGCACACGTGCAAGCAAGACTGAGTTATGCTGCACATGTGCTTGCTAACACAGAGACCCTTGCCCGACTTGTGACTTTTAGAACTGTCCACAATAAAAGCTGAAAAGCAGAAGGAATTATATACCAATATTAGGTTACAAGTGGCAGATGAAGTTTGAAAACCATCCTTCTCTCCAAGGTCAGGATGGCGTCCTCAAGTTTCTGTTCAGGTACCCCAAGTTTCCAGCCCTGGACTCATTTTGCCAGTGATAGTGTTCAAAATAAAGGGTGCTACGTGTGATGGCTGAGAAGAGAATTTGCTGAGAGGAAAAAAAACTTAAAAAGCAGAACTCACTGTGTCACTTGATAACTTCCTTATCTTACCACTTCACCCAGCGCTGACCCCAAGCAGCATGCGAGGACAAGCTCACATTCTGCTGCTGGAGAGGCTCTGGCCAGACGCCCCAGGCAAATTCAGAAAGCAGCTGGTGCAGCAGGTAACAAAACCAAACTCAAGGATAAATACAGGCCAAGTTAAGAAATCTTCTTGCTCACTCTGGATTATTTTAATATAATTTTTTTTTAATATATTTATTCAGGGTACAAAATTTTAAATCATTACTAGCTAAATAAAATCAATCCCAGACATCAGAATTCAGATTTTAAGAGCATTTTACTTTTCATTGCCTGCTGATTTTCCCTCCCCCCTCATTTCTCCTCTCCCTCAGCTGTACAAGGGTACATCAGCCAGCAAGGAGACAGAGATTCCTAAACTCCCAAGTTACTGAATGAAAAACAGAGGCAAGTCCAGTGGAGAAAATACCATTTACATGAGCCATTTCAAATGCAGCATGAATGAGTCCCTCAGGAAGAAAAGGGGTTTTCAGGAAGGAAAGTCCTAAAAGGAGGAGCAAGGAACAACCAAAAAGCATTGATAAATTCTCCTGGATATCTGCAGTTGGAAATGCTGACACACATGGGAAAGACAAAACCGAAAAACAAACAAACCTAGTTAAAAATATAAATCTTATGCTCCTGGAGTCTAGTTCCAGCAAGTCTTAAAAATAAGTCATTATCCACCTACAACCTTGGGAAGGAGGCATGGCCAATGTGCAGTAACTTGGTACACCATCACATTGGGACAAGTTGAAGGCTTTTCCTTCCCACTGTCTTTTTTTTAATTCCCCATTATAACCAGATAAGATTTTCTTATTATAATTCTGGTTTGGAAATTGGAGAAAATTGCTAACTGCATCTATCACAGTGAAGTGGGGTCAAGCCTTGAGATGACGTAATTAGACACTATGTGATAGATCAGATTTCACAGAAAATTATCCTTATTTATGCCTGCCACAGCTATAGACCAAAACTTTTAGTTCTCTGGGAAGTTTCAGTTCAAAGGACAGATTATTATTTAGCCACAAGGATGAAAACCAGAAATACAGGACTCTGCCAGACAGCAAATAATTCCCTGGTGTGGAGGCAGAGATCTTGGAACCATTTTCTTTGGAACATTGTTGTTCTGCATCTCAAGAGCAAAAACTCCACACAAACCACAAGAAATAAAAAATCCCAAACCAACTCATATAAGCATCATCACCACACACTCCTTGAAAAAAAATACCTATGTATGCTACACGTATCACAGCAACCTTAAAGGTAACAAAGGAAAGCCAGAGAAACATTGCACATTTCTCTCTTCCCCTTTAAGGGTAACAACAATAAATAAATAATTAAAAAAAACCCCACAAAACCCCAGACAAAACGCAATGTTTCAAACACATTTTACAGCAAAATAAAAATCTACCTAAAAGGAATAACAAAACATTTTAATTTGAAGGCTTTCAGGCAGGCAGAAAGATCCTATTTTGCGCCTAATTCCTCAAAAAATGCTTTCAGTTTTTCAGCCTGATCGATTCACTTACACAAATAATTCTTTGTGCTTTTAAAATTATTGTGCTTTGAGTACAAGAACTGTAATAGAGCAAATATACATAAAAATAAGTATTTCTTCATACTCCCATTGCAAGAGATAACATTGCCTTTGTGTTTATATGTGACGAAATATAATATCTTTTTAAAAACATATATATGATAGAGGATGCTGCATGAATTACTGAACTAAATTAACCAAAGAAGACTGAAAAATACAAACAACATTAGCATTAATAGAATATAAGCAATATTTGTTTGCACTTTATTTAATGGTCTCTGTATTAATAGTCCTTGAAATGTACTTTCCCTCTCTAGACAACATTAGGAGTGCAGTAACATCTGTTTACAATGCTGAAAGACTTCTGTATAGTTTTTATTTTGGAACACAGATCTTTTCATGGGACTTAAAGCCCATATGATCCACAAAGGTGGGTTATGTAGGATATGGGACTTAAAGCCCATATGATCCACAAAGGTGGGTTATGTAGGATATCTATCAGAAGCCAGCATAAGTAAACATCTTGTATTTGAAGGTGTAATGAATCTGCTGAAATCTTTCACAATATCAGAATTCCACAAATACACATCTTTCTCTATTATCTGTAGGACCACAACAGAGAGGATCCCAGCAGCTAACCAAAGACCCCAGAGTATGAGGCCCTGCCTAGAGACAGAATAAAATGTCAAGTGCTTTGGGTGTCTCGGTTAGTAACTGTGTTTTAAAGTCATCTATCTTTTCAGTATTCTCCTCTCCTGGCAGAAGGATGTAAAACTTGTTCTCTAAAATTTTTCAGTTATATTGGGATGAAAACATACTCAAAATAATAAAACTTTCAAAACTGTATCAAAAGTAAAAACCAACCAAACAAAAAAACAAAAACAAACCTTCCACAAATATTAGGGTCCGAGTCTGAATTAATCATCCAAAATAGTCAAACAGCTTTGAAATCTCAATCTATGAGTCTGACATGACATGCACAAAATAATAGTGAGCCAAATTCTACTTTGATCAGGAACTATCAAAGGGGTTCTGGGGAGTTAAGCTTATAAGTTCCACAGAAAATTAATGGCTTGGAGACTTTAAAAGTCAATCATCGCATCAATTTTTACCTGTCAGAAGACTTGAGTTATTTCTTTTTAGTGCTTGAAAAAACAAGCAGTGACATCTAAACATAATCAACATGTGCCACTATTCAATCTCTCAACAATGACTTAATAAAGCCATCATAACTAGAGCCAAGTGACTAATTTCATCCTAATTATTTCTAGTTCTTTTAAAATCAAAAGCAAAGTGAAATGTTAATGTTTCTTTAATAACTATGAATACTTTTAATTTGCAACTCACTGAACAGTTATTTCAGATTTTGATAGTTATTTCTGTAATCCTGACCAGCTAATTTAAACAAAATCCCATGAATTTCTCAACTAGATGAATTACAGATCCTCAGTTCCAATATAAGCTTTGATCAAAATTCAACTCAAGGAAATTGTGAACAATATATTCCAAATGCAAAAAAAAAAAAAAAGAAAACAACTCTGGAAGCATCAGAAACTTCAGAGCAGTACATTTGTGATTTTTTTTTTTTAAATACATTGTTATCTTATCTGCTCATCAAATCCCACATATACAGAAGCTTTTGTCTTTGAGAAAATAAGTACTTCATCGGTGAGGAAACAGGTACAATTTTGCCTTAGGCTTTACTGAAATATAATTTATTTTAAAAAAAAAAAGAAAACAAAAAACACTTCAAACTCTTAATATTTGTTTATAATAGTATAAGGTCAAGCCAGAAAGACAAAATTACAACCACTGAAGTAAACTTACCACCAGTCCCAAAGCAGCTGGTGCTGAAGCAGGAAGGAATTCTGACCTGCAGCAGCCCCAGCTCAAGGCACCGGTGGACCCTGATGGGTGGTGCCGACATAGCCCGAGTGTTGTGGTGGAACCACTTCCCATTCCCCATCTTCAAATAAAACTAAACCCCAAAATCTTAGTTCAAGGGTGGTACAAATTCTGTCTGCCAGCACCATGGCTTGCTCCACCCATGCTGATTCAGAGAGCCAGGGTCAGGGCACGGCTGACCATGTTCCTCTCCTCCATCATGGCCATCTCCTCCTGCTCTCTGCTCATCCATGAGTCCTGCTAAAGACCATGTCCACGTTTTGCAAGCAGAGGATGCCTCCAACCCTCCAGGATAGCCTTCACCATTTCCCCTCCCCACCTACTGGAAGACTGCTGCAGTCTTGTGCAGTTCCTCCCTGAATGGCAGAGAAGGGTTTCTCTTTAACAAGCCACACAGGTAAAGGGATTAAGTGATAAGGAATAATTAAATTGATGGTCTAATCTAATGCTTTACATTTTGCATGCTTTCACTGTCTGCTGTTCGAGTTCTTAATAAAAGGACTTTTCATGGTACTTAATACTGTGGAACTAAGCAGGCTTTATGTAACTAAAGGTCTGGGACTTGCCCAGCTGCCTAATATCCAGGCAGGCGCCGTAGGATGCTGCTTTTACAGCCTCATGGTTTCTCACGGCAACCCGCCTACACCACTTCAGGAGCTTTGCTCTGGGGCCAAGCAAGCTGTTAACCTGCCCCACGCTCCAGTATCACCTCTGCCTATTTTTGAGATCTCCTATTACTGCCTCCTACCACCAGTTTCTGACTGTGCTATTTTAGCCCTCAGAGGTGTACCTCATCTTCCAAATCTTACCAGGCAGAGCACAGGGGAGCCTTCACCTACACTGTACCCATGGACTGTGGTGAGACACTCCTCCTCATCCTACACCCCTCTTACTGTCCACAGGCAGGTGGTGTCTCCTCCTGACACCTTGGTAGTTTTTCAGCTGCTGTCTCAAAATAATCACAGTTATTTCCTGCACCAGCTTTCGGAATAGACACGGGATGATCAGCAGCTGCACTGAGCTGTCAAGAGCTCCAAGAGATACATCTATGGATTAATACCCCAGCCTGTCAGGATGGCATGTATTTGCTGCATGCAAAAGATGAGACAAATGTTTTCCAAAAAGCAGGACTTGCTTTACAATAGACCTCTGCAGTGCCCAGAGCACCTATATTTTTCCTGTCACTGAATGTAAACAAGCTACAGTCTGGAGTAAAATATGGTTTACTAAGCCACTGAATTGATAGAGCTTCATATTCCTCTGTGGCAGATGTTACAAATATGCAGACAGACAGTCCTTATTGATCCAAATGGTTTGCAGAAACTCCATTTGAAAGCATATGTTTCTCTGCTTGACATTTTGACATGAATGACAAGACAAAGCCAGGAATACAAATGTGCAAGAGGAAACTGTTCTTGTGTTGTAAAAGCACATTCCCCCTGTCAAAGAGCTGGGAAAACGTTGTACAACAAATCATAGCCCAGAAGAGATGAGTTGAGTTGATCTACAAACACTTAACAGGAGGGGAAAGCAAACAGCACAGACTTAAAACAGCAACTCACAGCCCAATCTGCAGAGCCCAATATGATTGCAATTTTGATTTGTTCTCTTCAGATACCAGGATCGGTCTGACCCAAGCTTCCCTATTTAGCACCATGAGGATTTTAAGAAACCTTAAATATAAATAATGCCAGCTGCATCCTCAGCCTCCACGTCCACGGTTCATACCCAAGTAGGTACTCAAACTCTGATACAGCATTTTCCCCATTTTACTTCCAATCCTCACCAATCCTTGCTGAGAAGTAATTCCCACCACAGCACCGTACCTACACCACTAGAACTCCACTTGAGATCTTCAGTACTCTCACGTACAACCCCTTCTCTCTGGGCTGCCTGGTATCCCTCCTATTGTATTCCCGGATTTACTTATGGGTGGGAACTCTCTGTCTCAGCAAGAAGAAATAGTTTTAAACGTAATCACATCCCCATTTCCCTATGCTGTTGGTGTGGCTACTGGTGGCTGTGGGATACTACACGACATCATAAGCCCTGGACATGATGAGCCTGGCTGAGGGATAGCACTACCAAATGCCTGAGTTATGTCCTTTGGATCTTTAATCGATAAGTATACCCACTTGCACAGATTAAAACAATCCTTTCTATATAAAAGACAGGGAAACATTTCCAGTGTCTGCGTAGATTTATTTGCATTTTAGCACTTTGGTGGGCTGGAATAGTTTGCTTCTGGTAAGCACTTAATTTGATGGGATTGATCCAATATAAATCATATAAAAAGTGCATTAAACAGAAGGGGCTTTTTCTGCTGGTATACAGAAGAAAAGAAATAAATTTGAGATCTCGCTCTTCACAGTTCACCGTCATGGTTGTATGGTCTTTTGTTCTTTTAGCTGCAATTCTCACCTGAAGTGCTGGGCTCCCTTGTGCTATACTTAATCATTTTGAAAATAATGCCATCAGAAAAGAAATACATACATTTTACAAGAGAGAAAGAAGTTAAGAAAAATACTGAAATCAAGGAAAACCTCAAAGTTATTTCCTTTAATGGGTGAGAGACTCTGAGAATTGGAGTCTAAAACCAGTCTCATAATTAAAGCTATGTTAAAACTTCTGCTTCTATACCCCTTCACATATAGCTTCAGTTATGACATTATAACAAAACAATAACAGTAATTCAAAAAGCACTTAATTTTGAAAACAACTTAAGGGTACGTTGAGCTGTGATTCATAGTTTCTTACCTAGAAACATTCCAGATGATTCCTACAGTACAGTCAGTCACATCTTACATATTATTCAGAAGTTGCTTTCTATTTCAGCCAGTCAACCAAACAGCTGAAGCTCTGGCAAGATGGGCAAACTTTTCTTTCTTTTACGTTCAAGCTTTTTTCCTTACCCTGCTACTTTCCAGATTTGTGCTTATCCATGATTGCGAGGATGTATTTCCTCCTCCTTATGTAATACAGGGACCAAAACAAAAAGAAGCCTTGACACCTTCACAACTACAGAGCTTTATAACTGCAGTAAAGGAACGGAACAGTTACTGAGAGATGAGACATCTTCCAACGAGACTCACAAGAAAAGGAACAAAAAATAAAAAAAAACAACAACTTTCTTATGATGGTGTTCCATTACAACACAACATGAAGTTACTACAAGAATCATTTGATTTCTAAGCAAGTTGATTACAACTTAAAGGAGAGAGAAAAAGAAAGTGCATTTAAATAGCATCCTGTAAGCATACAGTTAAAAAAAATCAACCCTCTATTAAGTCTAAGAGTAAACTTAGCAGAAAATAAGACTGAAGCCTTACACATTTCTTAATTCCATTATTAGTTACCTTGCAAGCTTGGAGAAGTCAACTTTCTGCACTGCTTCCCTCCAGCATGAAGTCTTCTCACCCACGAATCCAAACCCATATGCAGGTGATACTGCTAAGCCTTGACTCTTACCCAAGCCCAGATAAATCAGAGGTATGTGGGGAGCTAAGTGAGGCTGCTCTTTCCCAGCTGCAGACCTAAATAGCCACGGGACTGTCATCCAGCAAACAGCCCACAGCTGGGTTAGGTGCAAATCACTGACTGAAGCTGATTTTCCCCAGCTGAGGGAGAATCAAGCCAAAAAACTGGCATCATCAAACAAATAATTCCAACTCTTTAAATAATATAAGAACTGCTTCTGGTAGAACAAGTGCTGTTTTTATTTGTTTCCTAAAAATTAAGAAAAATAATAATTATCTGAGGCGACTGCTTGTATGATGGAATCTAGGCTTCTCATACAAGTAAATACAGCTTTGCTAGACATACGATTTGTAACCACCCTTTTCTCCATCCCCCTTCACCACATGTTCATTTTTACCTTTAATTTTGCTTGTCTTCAGAGTTTTCTTCTAACTTTTTCTTTGCCTTTCCCAGGGTTGCCAGAGGATGTGGATTCTGTGGGAAGTTTCCAACAGGGTCCCCCAAACGTGTTGTGTTTAGATCTATGTCATTCTTTAGCTGCTCACAACATAAGTTCAAGTTAGTAAAGCAAAATAAAATAAAATAAAAAGGTCTGAGCACTGCAGTTGCTGTACTGCCCCACTAATGTGATTTCCTCTGAAAGGAATGCTGTTTTCCACCAAGCCAACAGCTTTCAATCTTTTTTAGAGAAGAGGTACACCTACATTTGAACAGATTTTGAGAAAAAACTTGTTCTCTGAGGTATTTCAGCAAACAGTTCAAACTCAAATCAATGCTAAGTGCCCAAAATAGCAATAAATGTTCCTCTTTCAGGTTCATTTCTGAGACTCTCAAAACATTTTCCTTTTCAAAGCCACCACTGAATACAAGTTTATGGGAAGTAGTGTTCTCAAGCCCAATATTAAGAGCCAATTCTTCAACTACCGAAACTCAGTATGCTTAACCCTTTCACTAGAGGGATGTTGATTTACACAGGTGAGAACCCAGGTTTAAGTGTTTTATTCTATCAGCAGAATAAGAGAAAGTGAGTTGTTTTGCTGAGACTTCATCTACAGTGCAGCAACGGTTATCAAAGCAAGGCAGATACTGGGAATTTCACTTTGCAAGACAAATATTGCACATGTGTAGTTGTAACTCAGAATAAAATGTTCTATCAAGTTTCAACTTTGAAATTAAAAAGCACAATTACCCTTTTTTCCATTGCAATAGAAAAACATGACACACTAAGAAACGAGCAATGCATCCTTCAGGTTGCGAGCAGATTGCCCATGGATTGCAAGCAAATAGAAGAAACAGAGTCACATTTTTGTATGAAAATAATTTCCAAACTAATCGATTGATAGAACAAGACGCACTACAGGTGCTGTGCCACAGATGTCTTTTTCACAAAAGTTCATCAGCAAAAGAGCACAACAAAAGGAAGTTATAGGCACTCGATTTCCATTTCATGTACAACCACCTTTGCAGCGTAAACATCTGGAGGAGCTGGAATATTTGGGATCATACATTACTCCCTTTTTTTAAGCACACTCAGGGAAAGTTCCATTTGAAAATCATGGGCACAATTTGGTCTTCAGAGTTTTCAGGAATTTCTGCAGTTTTTCTACTTCAACTTGCCAGATACTAAAAGTGAAGGGTCAAATCTGCAAGTGGTGTAAATAAGCACAGCTCTGTGAGCTTTGTGCTTATGCTCATTTACATCACATGGAAATTATATTTCTCACTTCCTCTGTGAGTAACTGCGTGTATATATATATAAATGCATAAGTCTGTGGTGAATACATATTATATAGAAAGTGAATGCTTTGATCTGTCAGAATGAAGATATAAAACAGGAGACAGAATATGGAAATCATACATTCTGCATTTACTTTGAAAACTGGAAGTTATGGGGAAAGAAATGTTTGTGTTCAAGGAGAACCTGGTGATTTGCTTAAACAATCTAAAATGAAACCACCATCACATGAAAGATTTAACAGCTTCCTGTCATGGTTGACAGGCTCAAGCTATGACTTGCTAACTTTTACATAAACAAATAACTACTAGACAGTGACAGATCCATTGTGGATTCCCACTTTTACAGTATAGACCCTGGTGCAGCAAAGCACTCAAGACAGTTAACTTGAAGCAACTGAACAGTCCCAGGGACTTTGGTGAACTCACTCACCTGCTTAAAATTAGCCATATATTTAATTTGAGATGTGAATTTTAACTCCATCATTAATCCGCAAAGCACTTCCACCTGTGCATAAAGCAGCTCTTCCTATAGGGCTTACACACATGCTTAAATACTTTTCTGTAAGAGAACTATGTGGTTTGATTCTTCAAGATTTTGATCATCTTAGATGTAATCCTGCAGAGCATTCAAACTGGCAAGTTATATTCTAAGCATAAGAATCAGTGAGATCCAACATCATTTATAAATTAAACCACACTTCCAAACTTTATGTGGCAAGGCAGCCAGGAGGAGAACACTGAATATGGAGAATGTTAAAGTTAATCCCCAAGACAAGCTGTATTTACAATTTATGCCACATATGCAATTCAGTTTAAATTCAGTACAGTGGTTTAGACTACAATACAAAAAAGACCTAATGTGTTTTGTGGAAATGATGATGCCTCAGTAAAGGAGGATTTCAGTCCCCTGCTCGGAGCTGCTCTGCCCTGGTGCTGTGGGAGATGGAGTACCCACTCCAGCCAAGCCCTGGCTTGCAGATTGCACCCTTGTAGCTACACAGGCACCTCCTTGCACCTTTTCTGTTGCATATTCCTCTGCAGCTGCTAAAATCTTAAATTGGTAATAAAAATGAGGGATTTTTCCAATGCAAATAGTTGCACTCTTTCTCCTAAGTGTCATTAGAGATACCTAGGTGCACATAGTCTTTTTCTGCCATAACTAGCTAGTGTATTCATGGAAAGTGGGAAAATATCAGGGGAAGAAATGTCTATTTTTTCCTGTGGCTATACGTTTGTTAAGATAATGATCAGAAAATGTATGATGAAAGCAGAAAGAAAAAAATACCAAGACTGTGTGGAGTCCTAAGTCTCTAACTAGAATAAATCTAGTCAGCTGACTCAAGCATTCTTCATTTTTAATTAGTTTGAAGCAAACAGCACAATTTGTGCCAAGCGGCAAAACTACACTGTCTTCACGAGTTACTGGTTTGTCAACAGAGACAAACTAATCCCTGCAAGAGAACGTCTTTCTGTAAGCTCACCATCAATAGCCCTCATTTAAAAAGTAGTATGCTGAGTATGCTCTTCTGTTAGGCTGATTTTGTATCAGTTTGACTTTTCTTCCCTATTGCTTACTCTAGAAATGTAAAAATTTGGAGACTTCTATCATCCCATAAATATACATGTTGCATAATTAAGCAAATCAAATTAGGAACATTCAATGGAATGCTTATTTATCAAAAAACCTGACCCAGACCGCCTGCTGACTTTCTTGGGATGTGAGTGCATTTTTACCTCTCTTCAAATGTAATTTTTCACCTTAATGCAGGCAGTGACTTTGCTGCACCAAGATCTACAACCTTTTCCAAATAGCAGTGTTCTAATAAAGGGAAGAAACCCAGCTACAAAGAGAAATCACAACCTAGCTATAGAGATATATTAGAGAAGACATTAAGTTATCCCAATTCTGAAAGATAGTGATAGTCCATTAGCAACAGCGGGCGGAGGAGGCACGGATTAGTTCTTTTGGGCATTCAAACAACTATTTGGGAAGGAAACAATGCGTTTTGGCTTTGTTTTGATTTTTTGTCATATGAAATTGCAGTGTAATATTTGCAGAATGATACACTAAATTTACTATACGTGTCACTCTGTCTCTGTCCTCTGACTGTGTTTCACAGACAAAAAAAATATGCATTTTACAGCCATTTCTACCAAGATTATAGACGTGGCCATTAAAATATTTCTGTTCACAAAATCAATGGAAAAAAAAAACGGAGCTGTGCTTATAGTCATGAGCTTGGCCTTTTCGTTCAGGGATATGACTTCAACAGAGAGCATCGCATCCATTATGCAGCAAATTCCTTAAAATCTTAAAGAAAGAGACAGGACCAGAGGGCACAGTCACCGCAACACCATTATCTTCTGCCCATTAAAGCTCTCCCTTGTCTCACTCCTTTTAGCCATTGGTTCCTCCCCATTTTCAGTCATGTACACAAGACACACAAAAGAGCTGATCAGGTTTTCTCAAAAGCTTTCCCCTTAACCAAAAAACTGTTGTTTATCAAAGCATTTATATATATAATATATACGTCATATATATAATAT
>NW_009710759.1:57424-76624 GCF_000703405.1 Apaloderma vittatum | reverse complement strand
CTCATGTTGAGCTTCTCGTTCACCAGTACCCAGGTTTTACAGATAGCCTAGCTAAGTAAAGCTCCTCACCCCCTCCCCACACGGCTTTTTGTATAATTAAGAGTAAGCACACAGAAATCCACGCTAAGCATCCCCCTGCAGTGCTGTGATCCCTGGAGAGCTGCACGCCGCCCCGCGAACCTCCGAAACACCAGACCAACTGCAGATGCTGCCAGTGAGGCGGCCAGTCTCAATTCCTTCCCCTCCCAAATGAAAACGTATTGATTAAAATGCAATTACAATTAGTAATAAGGAAGAGAAATCCAAGTGAGTTTATAAATGGACACCTGCAGTCAGAATTGCTGGGCCAATGGTGAAGTTTCATTCCGTGGCTTCTGACACTGCTCCCAAATACACGAGCAGAGACAAAGGTACCTACATTAAAAACCCGTGTCAAAGAGCAAAAGGGAAGAAAGGACTGCCAGTAACATTGCACTTTTTTTCGTATTAGAGCAGTACTACCTAGTAGCTAAATACTGTGTGATATGCACACCAATAAATAAGGATCTCCAAGCCATATTACGCTAATTAACAAGATACCTGTATGTTCTGAACAACATCTTTGAAGGGAGAGGACCTCTGCATACATGTGTTCACCATGTCCATTGCCCTGTCGAAGTTCTTTACATACTCTCCGTACATCTTCAGAAAAGGAGCCAGTTTCTGCAGGATATCTCCCAGCCGTGGGTTGACATTCCTGTGGGAGAGAGATGGGTAAGTACTGAAATCTCTAGAAATCAATACTAGCTTCAGAGTGAAAACACAGCTGTAAGGCTTTCACAGTTCTCTCACATACATAAGCACTTACATATGCAATCAAGATATTTCAGGCTTAAATTTAAAGTAATCTATACGGTACTCTAGATGAAACCTTAAACATTAATCTAGGTGTATGAAGACATACGACGTATTTCTGCTACCACTGTTCCTCTGTCAGCTGAGGATCACATTCAGACTGACTACGTGCTGTTAAAGAAACATTCATGTATCTCTGCTGTCCAGCACAAAAAACTCATGAGAAACTTTTATGTTTCAAAAATCACATTTTCCACCAGAGCCAAACATGTGAGGAGGTTTTAATGCAAAGAGATGGCTCAGTTCAGCTGAAGGGAAACCAGATACACGTTCACCTCGAGACCTCCCCAGGCTGGGGCAGCTGTAGTCCCCTCCAAAATCACAGCCAGCAGCCCCAGCCATTGCCCCCCAGCTCCTCTCTTCTGCTGAACTCCTGTCTTGCAGCCTGACCCTCCTCAGCCATTTAACAGGCTTCTGCCCTCTTCTGCCACCCAGACTGCTGCTGCCTTACCTACAATTTATTACAGCGGTCCAATTTCAACTGGCATTTGACCTTCATTATTCATTTCAAAGAAATCAGACGTCCCACATCTATTTTCTTAAAGCAAGTACTTCTACACTGTAACCTATAATATTCATAATCTCCTAGAGCAGAAGGCTAACAAATTCTGGGGGAAAAACTTGTGCACCGCTGTGGTGCTCAGCAACAGAACTGGTTGCATAGCAGGCATAAGGAGAGTTACAGATCAGAAGCCATCTATCTTATCTGTCCAGATTTTCCATTGGTTGGCTGCTAATTTTAACATTAAATTAAATTTTATATAACCATAACAAAATTCATTAAAGAAAACGTAAAATGGATGTTTCTCATCAAGTCTCCAACACGGTACGCAAAGTCTAGGCTGTGACATGGTATTTTCCTTCTTTGAGAAGCAACTGTGGCTTTTTACTACTTCACAGTGGGGCCAAAATACTTAATCTATGGGGCCAAAATAAGCAATTTCCTTCCTTCCTAGTACTGCAATTCCATAGTAATGCAGTAATAGAAGAGTGGAAATAGAGTAAGGAAAACACCTCTGTCAATACTTTGGACCAAAAAAAATTCTAACAACGTACTCTGGAAATTTTGAGTGCGCAGGTCTATTCCTGTAAGTCAGAAATGCTTAAGAGACTCCATACTAACATATTAAATAACAAGTGAGCTACTGCATTAAACAATTAAAAATCTGGAAGTAGACTAGGCTTTACAATTGCTGCAGTTTCTTGAAAACGCGTTTATAAAATAATTGTAATGACAATTACCCACCATTCTTGTGTAATTCTTGTTTTGAGCTCAGGAAGAAGAAATTGTCCATGGAAACAATAGATGGAAGAAATATTTGAAAAGATGCCCGTGATCACTTCAGATGAAATACCTGCTTCTGACAACTTAGTGCAAAAAACCTGCGTAAGACAAGACAGGACCAACTCGCATTTACAACAAAACAACTGGCTTTACATTGTGGTATTAGTACAAAGCTGACTGCCTTACAACAGAGCTGCGACTTTTGACTTCTAGTAGTCAGTCCTCGGGGTCTTTCAGGACGTTCACAAACCGTGAGCCCACTGTCAAACGGGGTTAGATTTATGAGTATGGCTCACGAATTAAATAAATCCAACAGGTAATTCAAAAAAGATTGAAACTACTGAGACATCTTGTATTTGGGAGCGCAAGCTGCAAAGAACAACTCCTATTAAAGCTGCAAAGAACAACTCCTAGCACTTACTCCTATTTACATGAAGCAAAACAAACCATGTGATTATTTTGTTTCTCTGTGGGAAAAAACACACTGGACTGAACAAACCTCGCTAGCTTTCGGAGGTCTTGCAAGGTCTTGAAACAGGCTTTGGTCATCCAAAGCAAATATTGGAAAGTCTTCCGCAGAGGTCTTAGACTTGAAGGGTAGAGGGCTCTGCAAGTTACAGCTTAGATTTCTAGCAAGGTGACAATTTTCTTTCTTTTTTTTTTTCCCCCTTTTTTTTCCCCTTGTTTTTAAGAAGTGCTGGGTAAGCAATGTGACTCATCCTCATTTTTCCTCCTTTCTTGCATATTCACGTGGGTTTTTTTTCGTTGAGGTAATTATAGAAATGCCTGAACCACGCGGAGTCACCTCAATGTTTATACGGAAGAAAGTTCAGGCTCATCACACCAGCTTCACTTTTCCCCCAGGTGTAAACACGACAGGCAACAATTACAAAACACCGCGGGTAAAAAAACCAACTCCAAAATTAACTGTGAGCACGAGGCTGACCCACGTGGTCTGATTTTAGTAAAACTCTTGTGCATGATAGAGCAATCAGGGATTTCATCATTTCTCAGCGCATTCAGAGTCCCCGTGATTTCCTCTCCACGTACGCTCAGGAAGGAACCAGATGCTGATGGTGTCTGTATCTTAGGCTGCTGCTTTCCCATTCCTCTTTCTGATATCCTAATCCTTGGATTCCAGCTCAGGGAACCCTTCTGCCAAAAGCTCACCCCTGGGAACCTCCCTCTTTTACACAGCATTTTCACCCTACTGGGCTGTAGGTATGGCGCTGAAGAGGAGACCTCAGTGCTGCTTACAGGAAAAAAAAAAACCCTCCAGAGTTTATTCAAAATTTAATTACCTGATCCAACAGATGGAGTCGCTTAACATACGCTTCTTCTGTATGGAGCAGCTCATTTGCGATGTTGAATAGCTTTTGGGGCTCTGTACACTGAAAAAAAAAAGTTACAAATAACACAATCCATCTGCATCTATAAACCATCAACTGTTCACTTTTCCATTTTCTCAGCGGGCCAAACTCCCCGCCAGCAGAGAAGGCTTGAAGTGAAGGAGGTTAATGCATTTCAGAATCTGCTCTGCATCCCTCATCAAAGGATCGGTTTGCTCCGGAGACATTTTTTAAGCTATTTTCTGAAAGAGCAATTATTAGTGCGGTCAATGGCTGGTCAGGACATCACTTTAGTTCATCAGGGTTTTCTGTGAAGAACTGAAAACATCCTCCAGACCTGGAAAAAAGCCTACTCTATTTGGTAACTAAGGCACTAGGCTGTAAATCAACTGTTCTGCTTTTTGGGTCCAGGTCCTGCGATTAAAAAGAAAATTAGAAACCAGACCTGCTTGGCCACCGATTTCTCTCCCTGGCCAGCCCAGCGTTACTCTCTATGGCACATTTCTAAGATTCTTGCACAGCTTTAAACACCAGCCAATTCCCTGGAAAGAATTTTCAGCTATGAAACCCAAGTCACTCAGTGAAGTCTTTTCTCAAGCTCATTTAAAAAAAAAAATTAAAAAATAGAAAGAACTAATTAAAATAGCTGAATGCAGTTACGAAGCGCTGACTTTATTGACAGTTTAGCCAAAAGTTGCATCCACTCTTCACTATCTAAGTGCTTAAAAATACTTGAATGGTTAGGATACAGGGCTTGAGCTTTCTGACAAACTCTAGATATCTTTTCAAGGGTCTAGATTTTAAACACCATGCTTAGATACAACCAAACCAGCCTGGAACTGCGGGTTGGCTGTTTCACATTTGGGAATAGAAACATCCAAAAGGAGCAGCAAGGATAATCAAATGGAGGGAAATTTTGTTGGGCTGGATCCAGGGAAAAAAAAACAAAACAAAAACAAAACAAACAAAAAACCAACTAGGGTGAAGGTAAGAGAGATGTATAAATTATTAACAGAATAGAAAACATCAGCTGGCTGCAATTATTTGTTCTTTCTTCCATTGGAAAACCAAAGGGCATCAAATAAAATCACCGAGGTGCTCAGGAGCAGCTTCCTCAAGTAACACTCAACCGCAGATGGCAAACCTGCCTGCAGCTCCACAAACAGACCGCACAAATTCGTGGAGTAAAACCCAGCTGGAGCCGACTAAACCTGTGCCCAGGCCTCTCACCAGCACCAGCGCTCCCCGTCCCAGCAGCCCCTCTGTGTGTGCTCACGGGCGCTTGCAGCAGGCATTGCTAGACATAACCCCACAGGTCACCATCAGGTTATTAGAAAATGTCAGTTAATGCTCTCCTCGGGCTTCTTCAACATCACCTGAGTTGGTTTCTGGACAAAGCTGACAAGAAAAATTCAGATACTCTCCCCACAGTTGGGCGAAGTGCAGTCAACTGAAAGACCTCAAAGGCTTTTTGAAGCTGGCCATGACTTCAGACCAACCAGACCTACAGTTATCCTACAGGAGAGGACCTGGCAAGAAGTAGCCACAATTCCGAAATATAAGTATTAATTGAAGGAAGGTGAATTGCTTTTCTGGATTTGAAACAGCTCCAGACAACCTTTAAAGCACAAACCTGGAGAACAGGCACCCAGGCCACGAAGAAAGCTTTGACACATGTTCTGCCCATCCTGCTCCTCAGATTATCTCAGGCAAACTCAAATATGCTTTTAAGCTACTCTAACACGCTATCCAACATCCTGCTCCATCCATTCACACGACATGTAGTAATATTTAGGGGAAAAGGAAAAAAAAAAACCAAACACATCACAGCACAACGCTTTGAACCTGTGCCAGGCAAAGAGAACGTATTACAGCTTATAATGAAATGCATGGCCGGGTGTTCAAATTCCAGGAACTGTAAGGATCTCTCACTGAGAAAGAAGTTATGTGCCAGCTTTGCTGGGCACAGAACAGCATCTGAATGAAAGGCACTGACGTAACGGGCCGGCACGCCAGCCGCCAAGAGCATCCTTTGACTTGCCTGAATACAGAATTTGAAAAAGAATTATTTCCGACCAAATACATTTGTTCTCAGAAGTAAATCTTTACATAGCACAGGCGCTTTTTAACCTCCTGACCTTCACCATCTGCAATTCAGTTTAGGTTTCCAGAAAACTTGCTGACATCTGCTTAAATACCAAACAAGGGCTGAACGGACGCTCAGCTTGTGCTCGGTTTTAAAGAGTGACTCTGTCTTCAGTTGCTACCTCTGCTAGGGGTAGATAGTCTGGTTTTGAGACTAATTTGCAACATATGTGCCTTTCAGTAGATGTAATACTTTAAATGAAACTGTAGATCAATTAAAAGGTGAGGCAGTCCCATCCTTCTAAACTCATTTTGTGCCACGGCAGGACAGCTTTAAGAAAGCCCAAGCCACCTTTCAGTTCACTGTAAGTCAGACACTTCACGGTCAACGTTTCTAAAGGGCAAGTAAAACGAATTTGTGAACTCAAACGTGGATTGTATTCCTTATATTTATAGACTGTCATCCTTTTAGGCTGGTTGATCCTTGTAAACACATTTCACCTCCGCTTTGCCCAATGCACTTGCTGGCTGACCGCTCGGCACGGCCACAGTCCTGTGGCACGGCCGTACAGTGACCGCCAAGCCCTGCCAGAGCAGCCAAGCTGGCGAGGTGACAAGAGAGATGAGAAAAGGGAAGCGGGAGGTGTCGACGTTGCGACACAGGAAGCTCACGTCAGCGCTCGAAGCGGCGGCCGCCCAGTGCTCTTTTTACTTCTTTGCGGATGGTTTGAAAAATTCCATTTCCAGCCGTCAACGTCCATGAAACCTTTTTAAAGAAAGAAGGAAGCTCCAGCCTGAAAGCAAACAGAAATGGCTGCTCCTAAAGGTCAGGTTCACACCCACGGTGGGAACGCACTCGCACCTCAAAGACCCCGATCACAGATGCAGAGTGGGGCAGGGCAGACGCTGAGCTGGTTTGCGCAATGAAGAGGCCACAAACTCATCGCTGCACTCACCCGGGGCCACCGATTCACGGATGCAAAGACTGAGCTGGCTACCACAAGAAGTAAATCTGAAACGAAATCTTAAGGAAAAAAACCCAAAGGCTTGATACGAGCAAAAGTGGGCAATACCCTGCAGCAATCATTTTGATGCAACCGACTGTGCACAACCATATCCAGTTAGCATCTCTGTCATAAGAGGCTTTCAGAGAATCGTGTAAGAAAGCTGCTGGGATGCAGCTTTCGTTCAAATCATACATGCTTATGCCTTCAGACCCCACCACTCACCCCTACGAGGAAGACAGGAAGTCCCAGGAAGATTGCAGACAGCTTCCCGCTCAAAAATGCTGGAAACAATATGGAAAAGTTATCCTACGCTCGGTCGTCTTTGTTGTGTTGAGATCTCACTTTCTTTAGGATATTTTTCACAAAGAGATGATGAGAACATATCTGATTTTTCTTAACCAGCATTACAACTAAAACATTGACCTACACACTTTTTTTTGCTGGGTTTTTTTTTCAGGATATACATGAAGCTAATCTTACTCAAAGGTCTGGCTTGCAGGACTGCAGCCCAAATTTTTGAACGCAAACCGTACGATGAAATCAGAAGTGAAACTCCAGTCACGTCCAGGCAGAATGGAAGTGTGTGTCAGCGGCTGTACGAGGCCCACGTGGGACTTCGTTATTACTATTCTGCACAGCAGGAAGCAGGACAGACAGAGAAAGGCATTTTTTGGTGATTACTAACGAGCACGTATTACTCTTGGTGAAAATTACCTAAATAAAACGATATGAAGAGGTGTTAGCCGTCTCCCAAGCATTACTCCATCGCTCCCAGGCAGTCAGCAGAAGCCTTGGGTATATGACTGCAGAGCACAGCAGCCCCTTTGTCTCACTTTTATGTCATTTCTTTTTTTTTTTTTTGTAACCATCAAGGCTAACATCCTTCAATTCCTGGAGCTCTTGACATTTTCTGAGACTTTATCAAAATTAATAAGCTCCCCTTGTTCATTTCCATTTTGATAAAAGTTAACTGGAAATCCCAGCCAGTCACTCCTGAGATTTTAAAACATATTCTAATAATTTTGTGCTAACAGTGCGACCTGTTAGACTGTGCTGCAGACTCCCAAAGGAAGCCACATCACACCGCGGAGCTAAACCCAGACTAAATAAAACAATACGAATCACAGATCAGGCAACGTTACTTCACCAGCCACAGGCTGTGTGAAAGCTTGGGTGGTGGATGGGAAGGTATCTGAAGTAGAAAATTGGAGAAGAAAAGAGCAAATCTGATTTATTTTTTTTTCTTACTGATGTTTATTCATGAGCTTCATTTAACTTGATATCCTTAGAGTTACTGAACCATGATGAAGCCATTCTGCACCTGTAATTCTTATGCATCCTCCTCCTACCCTAAACAAAGCTTTCTGGAAACTTGTGCATTTGATGAGAGCGCTGGTTACCTCTGCGGTGCAGCTGCAAAGCCTGGTACTACAGGTGGGAAGGGGGAAGCAGGAGAAAGACGCCGGCTCCCAACAAAGCTTTTGGGAGGAGCTGGGGGCTCTGAGCTCTCAGCCAGCACCGGGTGCCGACTGCAGTCTTCTCTCTTCCTTCCAGTGGGGCAGGTACCGTGTTTTCTGAAAAATCACCTGCTTTGTCAAGGGTGAAGTGAGATTCCAGCCCAAGAATAACGACTGAACAAAGCCTATTGCACTGGCTCTCCTTGCTGGAAGCTACGGTCCTTCACCCTAACCCTTAGGCCACAGCGCCCCAAATCTGCAACAGAGTCGGAGAGTGGGAGGATCATGTGGAAACATAACACACAAATCGGCTTCACACGCCGCATCCCCAGAAGAGGGCACAATCCTTACACTATGGAAAAGGCAGGAAACCTCTAAGCCTTCCGCCTCCGCTCAGCTACGAACCCAAGCTGACCCAATGTAGCTCGGTCTGCCGCAAAACTGCCTTTTCGAAGGTGAAATCAACTCAAAATGCAAGAGAGATCCTGAAGTACATCACAGAAATGCACTTCAGAAGAAGAGCAACGCAAGAAAACACACAAAAAAGTCTTCCTCCAGAGATCTCTCTCCTATAAATGCAAGAGGCATGCTACAGAGAGTTATGACCTCCCAAGTCTGTGTTTTAGCAGCATTATTTCATACTATACAGATAGTTATCCTAAGGAACAAAACTTAAAAACAGCTGTCAAAATTCTGCTGTCTTACAAAACAGTGGTAGCAGTCAGTAAATGCTTCTTAACCATACAGTAAAGTCTTCTGCTTGGGTTTGGCACAGTTAGTTGATTTGATACCATCCGAAGAGTAGACTTAATTACAAGATTAAACATTTTGTTAATTCATTGCATTATTTTCTCAGTGGCACGCTGCAACTAATAAACCACCTTTTAAATAACATTTCAGTTGCACACACACACGTATGTATATATTACAAATATAAAATAATTAGAAGTATTTCACAGTGTGTGTGTGTACATATAAAAACGCACCAGAGGGAAACCCAACAGCAGCAGGCAAGAAGCCTCACCCCGTGATGGTGCCACTGCCCATTCATGGTGTCAACAAGTCTTCACTGGAGGCTACCAATGAGATACCAGATGTCAACAGATGCATTAGATGACAGACACTAATAGAAAGAAGTTAAGTGGAGTCTCCATCACTAACGGGTTTCCTGTGGACCCCTACCTCTTGCACACAAGGTAAGACAGAAGTCTCCTGGGGCGGTCCAGACCCCGCATTCCCCCCTGATCCAATTTGCATCGCAGCCTGCCGTACCCAGGCAGTCACTCTGACAGCAAGGGTGTCCTTCCTGGCTTTCATGGAGGTGGGACAGGCCAACGGATTCCTCCTCCTGAACCCACACCAGCTGCTGGGTGGGAACTCAGACTCGCAGAGAGGCAAACGAGATCCCATCCTCCCCATCTACAGGAAGTCGTTGGGTTTGGCCAAACAGACATGGTTCACGCAGCCCTCACTGCTTCCTACTCAGCAGGACCTTTCCACCTCGTGCCACCACTTGGCAGCTCTGGCATCCACTGAATTTGCTGAAGCAGCAGCCCGGCAATGGCGTGTCAGGCTACAAAGGCAGCGTCTGAACAAATGCATCACGGAATCACAGAATGGTTTGAGCTGGGAGGGACCTCAAAGACCATCTCATTCCAACCCCCCTGCCCTGGGTAGGACACCTCCCACCAAACCAGGTTGCTCAAAGCCCCCTCCAACCTGGCCCTGAACACTGCCAGGAAGAGGCTTGAACACTTCCGCAGCGTCTCTGCTTGAGATAAAGCAGCAGGAAGACAGGCAGCATAAAACAACGCGTTCATGAGAGAAAGTCTGAGGCTTTTCATCCCTTCCGGTAGGTATGTTCACCTCATCAGGCTGTCTTCTAGTCTTGGAAAAGAAGGGGACACCACAGAACATTCCCTGTACCCTGAAACTGTACTTGTCAGCTCTCAGACACAGAGCTTCTTGCACCCAACATTCCCGCATGCAGTTTTCATCACTCTTCAGTAGTCATCGTCTGATTTGACCCCAGAGCTACTGAATGAGTTTTAACTGCCGCATTTCCCAAGGGACAAGCTCTTGACATACACCCATCCGGATGTATTTGGTGATTTTAACAGAAGCACCTGATTTGCAGAAACTGAGGCATGAATGCTACAGTTCACTTAGCTACAGTTCATGAGTTGCTAGTGCTCATCATACCCCTAAAAAACCCCCCAAATCCCCTATCCACTATCAAGGTGGCTGAGAGAGAAGAAAGAAAAAAACCCAACACCTCCAAACACAAACAAAAAATCCCACCAAAGTGGAATATTTTGCAGAGAGTTTGCTCAAAGCATCACCTGTTTTCTTTTTCTTGAAAAATCTAACCTTTTCTTTCATCACTTACTAAAAAAACCTGTTTTGATGAACAGATAATCAAAAGAATCTGTCATTATCTTATGCAGCTGCAGCAAATACACAACAGCCTGGACTACGTTACTCCGGATTCAAAGAAAATCTCTTCTAGCTACTGTTTCCTGAAGAGAAATTTGATATAAATAACCTCAAAACAGCTTCTTTGCACTCAAGAAGAAGCCACACCAATAGGTGTGCGTAAAGACTTTGCGTAAAAACAAACAAAACCAAGCAAACAAACAAAATCACTGTTGGAAGAGGTTCCCACCATGCATGTCCTACGAGGAGGCAAGGCCTTGCACCAGCCAATTAGCTCTCTGCATATCACGGAGTCCCACTGACCACACCGTGATCTAACAATCTGAAGTTCAACCTACACAAACCCAAGCAAGAAACCCAGGGTTTGAGTGTTCATCTACAAAAGCACTTAAATTTCAACAACTTATTCCTGGCTGTGATAGATTCTTTTATATGCAACCTTTTAAAGCGAGACTGGGAACCCTTCTACTAGATACTATCTAGGTCGGGAACAAGTTATGACCTGCATGAAGCAGGAAATTATAATGACTGTCATGATCCTTTGATGTAAAACCAAGCAAAAATCTCATACAATGTTTGACAGCGATGGAAAGGACCTCAGGCTGGAGTCAGAAACTGGTTTCAAAAGCACTCAATAGAAACGAACAAACCTTACCTTGTTTACATCCAAATACTCTAATTTTGGCACTTCTGTCGTCTCTTGCTCCTCGCTGCTTCCTTCATCGATGTCACTGTCTTCATCCTGCGTAGAGTCTCTCTTCTGCTCTGCAGAGGGAGGCTTGGTGCCCTTTTTGTCAGCTTCCATGTCCCCTGGGTTCCCAGCCATGCTCGGCTTCTTCTGTTCTGCACCTTCTTCGCTGGGGAAAGCCTCTCCTGCCACGCTACATGAAGGACTGTCAATGCCACTGTCTCTGTTGGGAATTTTACCGTTACCGTTCAGTTCTGCAGTTGAGTCCTTACTGCCAAGCTCTCCAGAGGGCTCTTTGCTCACCGTCACAGCCGTGCAGTCTTCATGGCTCTTGTTATCGCCTATGCTTAACTCTTTGATTTTCATTATGTCTGTGCTCGACAGATCCGTGCTGCATGGCGTGTCCGGCTCATTTTCATCTGGTTCACTCTTTTCATTCGTGGAAGAGCTGCTGGAAGCCACCAGGTCACAGTCACAGGAGCTCGGCTGTTTGGATGAGTCCAGGCCAGGTTCCATCTTAAGAGCTAAATTGAGCTGGTTTCTTTGAAGAACATGAACAGGTTGCCTGCAGGTGAAGAGAAAGCACCACAGCCATTCAAATTAACATCCAGAGGTTTCGCAAGTGTCCCAAAAGAAAGAGAGAGAGAGAGAGAGAGGGCCTGATCATCATTTGATTCAAGCTGTACTTCTTGCACCTCCCTGACAATCCTGGGAGGCAGGTGTGTGCACATTGCTGTAATAATATCCACCCAACAATTTCTCCTAGGAACACACCAGCCCTAGCCCGAATTTTACTGAAATGGCACTCCTAGAATCTCAGGCCTTGAAGAACAGCCTGGTTTCGAGGTCTGGGGAGCGGCAAATCATCTTTTAAAACCAGCGTGTGGCTGTGGGTCCATTTAAACAGGAACTTACTCTTCAACAGAACAAAGCCTCTGGGGCAAGGTATTTTGAAGTACGAGAAGGCGCTACTTTTTCTTTTCAAAAGACACCTTACTCTATTCGCCCAGGCGGTGACACACTCCAAGGCACAGCGTGGTGTCTCTGTCTCCATCTCTCTCTTTATGAAAAAAATCACTTAACTCCATCAGGCGGATTTGGTCGTCAGAGAGAGTTTTCATGTGTTTGCAAAATGAGCTAGGTTTCCAGCAAAAGCCGTAGATTTTTATCCAATTTTATCTCCCATATGTAAAATCTCAGAAGAAACGCTGTCTACGTGACGTTTCTCAGTGCATCACCATGTAACTCTCCCCTGCCTCCAAGAAGCAAGCGAACACTACGTCTGACATTTATTCCATCTTAGACAGAAAAGTCAATTATTTTATAATACAATAATCAAATTCCTGTAACGCAGAAACCAATCCCAACATCAAGTCAACTTAGAGAGTGCAGAATCGAGGCCACTTGTTTCTGGTAGAATACTTACCAAATTCAGCAGGTCTGAAGTTCTTTAAGAACTTACACAAATATTGTGTAGCCAGTCGAGTTTTGCACTTGCAGGAGAAAACATCCTGAGAGGAGTTTCTATGTGATAATTACAAACAATGTTTTTTCTATTATTGTATTCTAAGTTAAAGACACAGAAAAGGGAGATTAGAGCGGATCTCGCAAAGTCATATTTACCTAATACTTTCAAATTTCTCAATGAGCGTGTTGACTCCTGCTGATATTGGTATTTCTTCCTCTCCAGGTGCTAAGCTCCTCGACGACTTGGGATCAGCTGGCAAAGGCCGGGAAGGCGCAGGAGGAATTCTTTCCTGCCCAGGTTTGAGATGGACAGGCTTAGGAGGTACTAATAAAAGAGAAGGAAAAAATGGGAGGATAAATCTCCATCTTCTTTATCTTAAACTCGGAACAAAACCCAACCACTCAATGCAGAACGAGGGGTATCCATTCTTTCACCATCCTTTAGGAAGTGCACCGGTGCAGTCCCGAAGTATTTCTTACACCAAAGCAAGCTGCTGGATGCTAAAGAAAAACACCAGGCTCCGATTTTGTATTTCTTCAGCTGTAAAGGACATGTCGACGCACAGAGAGGCTCACACAATTTCACCGCTTCCTTGTTACCAAACAGGATGCACAGCTCACACGTCGTTTTTGCAAATGCGCTCACCATCTCAATCGCCCTAACGAGTTTCCCCTCTCATGACTTTTCAGAACTCAGCCACTCTGTTGAGCCTCTTATACTGGGAAAAAGGAAAAAAATCAAGCAAAAAAACCCACCAAATCTGAAACAAAACCCAATCCAAAACAAACCAACAAAAAATAATCCCATTGTGGATTTCAGTGCCTTGTGTTTGCTTGATCAAAAACACCACGGGCAGAACATAATAGCTTTTCTTCCTTCCATTCTCCCTCCCCCAGCTCTTCTGTGGTACAGTCTTCACAAATTTCCTTCCTCTTTTGGGTCTGCATCGAGTTATATACGATACAAATAAAACTCAAGTCGTAAGAATGCACACATTCTGCTTCAGGATTTTCTAGCAGGCAAAGGTGCAAAGTTTAACACGGTACTTTTAAAAATGTAATGCAACTTAAAAAAAAAGTGTTTATTCAGACCTCGTATTGATTGCAGAGTACATGGAACTACGCAAGCAGTAACCCAGGGCAACAGGTTGACGTGCTGTTACAGTTTCATACAGCGAAACCAATCTCACGCAGGCAGACCTGACACGAGAAGGTAACTGCGAAATCATTCCCGAAGCACACGGTGCTCGAGCTCTGCTGCCAAGTATCCCCTCTGGTCTAGACTATCCCCACAGTTAATGCATTAAATGAGGAAACTCTAAATATGTGTTTCATTAAACGACATTTTCAAGAACAATTTATTTCAAGCATGTCCAATTTTTAATTGGTCCATATGGCACATCGGCATAATGTCATTACCATTGTAATGGGGCTTTAATTAGCAACTGTTCTGAATGTAATTTCAGGGTTACTTTAGGAGGCTAAACAGAGGCATATGCACCCAAAAAGCCAATTCCTGTCGTCCCCCAGCCCACAGAAGGCTCTGCATCTGTTCTAAGCTCCACACCAGCCCAGACATCCTCTGGTTCCAGCCCATGGGGAGCTGCTATGGCTGCTGGTGTCTGAGATCAGTGACAAAGGGCTGTTAAAGAGGTTTTGACCTCTGAGGGCAAGTCAGATTTTTGAGCGACCTGCATTACCAAGTTGATTTCAGCGCCAAAAAATAAAATCAAATATAAGGATTTCAGCTTGAATGGGACACCTCACATAGAAGGATTGATTTTTCTCCGTCTCCAAAAACATCTGCCATTCCTGTCTGAAATAAAAGCTGTTAGAGTTCAATTTTGAAACCGCCACCACAAAACCTATGTTAGGCAGGGCTAATAGGTCTGCAGGAGAAGAAACTCATCTTGCACATAAACAGGATGGTGGAGCTCTATCTTTTGTTCACCAGGTTTTCACCTGAACACCGTGTGATCAGTGAGTACCTGGCCACATCTCGTCTTGTAAAAAAGAACAAAAAAAACCCAACAAAAACCTCCAACCAATAAAACAATCTAAAAAAGCAGTGTCCACGCAGCCACCTGGCTCACTGAGCCAGAAAAGGCAAGCTTGAGGCTGCTGACCTTAGCAAGCACTACTTACGAAGCAAAATTTAAACCAGACAAGATGTTTACTCCAGGCCTGACACAAAAAGCCCGCATCAGAATTTACAAGGAAGCGGCGCTACACACCACGACACAGACTTTTAAACTCAAACACCATCTTAGACTTCTAGGAAAAAGAAAGATCTGCATGCTTCAGCCAAACAACACGAGATGAGCTCATCTGTATGTGTCCCCTATCGTTGGTACCAAATGAACTGTTAGCCCTGGAAGAAAAGCAGCTTTGAGACTTTTAGAAAAGCTTGTAGGTAGGGAACCTGGACTCATAGTGGGAGCCCAAACCAAACTCCTGCCCATGCTCTGAAGCCACTTTCCACCCATTCCAGCCCACATGGGAAGCAACACGGCTACTTTCTTGCTCTGGGTCCCAGCCACAAAGCATCACGACCTTGGACACAGCTTCCAGAGCCCAACCTGCGCAAGGACAGGTCAACTGGTGGAGCAAAGAAAGCCAACCAGCTGCATGGAAGAGATATTAGTACTATGGAGCATGTTTCAGATGGCACCTGAAGGCTAAAAGCCATGTGCTAGAATGGCATTTCCCCAGTCCTCCTCCTCCCCAAGGTTTTACATAGCAGCCCACAGCTCTTTGGAGAAGGCAGAAAACAAGAGACAAAATCCTTGTTGCAGAAGAAAGAGCTGAAATAACCAGAAGCAGCGGGACAGAATTACAAAAGAGAAAGGCAAGGTGGGAGAAGGTAGAGCCCAGGCTTGGCCCTGGGTCTGCAAAACAGTGGGGAATAAGGACACTTGTCTGACAGCAAAATGAGCCCCTCAGCCTCTGCATTACTTCAGCTCCCCCCAGGCCATGAATTTCTCCCTCACAAGGGCCTCCTCTAGGGTAGAGCAGTCAGCACACGTCTGACGCGGTGTTCCCACCAAGCGGTGGTGGGTCTGTTGGGACCTGCTGGGCAAGCTGGAAGGACCTCAAGAAGAGAAACTGAAGCGGTGCGATGGCAGATTCGCTTACGTCAGTCAAGGTCTCTTGACAAGAAGAGACCTAAAATAATACACATGATGAAGCAGATTAGGAAGGGTTGTCCCCTGGGAAGTGAGTACACTCGAAAAAAGAATAAAGGACCCAACAGCACAGCCTTGGGTGGGGCTAGAGAGCTGCTCCTAGCATCCTGGGTGGTGTGGCCACGACATCTCACCCAACAAATCAACCAGAAACATGCCTACATGAGGCATCCGTGTAGCTCCAGAGAGAAAGCCCTGGGAAGAAAGGTTCTTGCACAAAAATACCAACAAAAAAATGAGGAGAGATTTATTTCAGCTGCAAGAAAATGCATCACACTGTCACTACTACTTCTTTTGGACACAGCCACCAAGAGGAAGCAAGAATGGTTTACAGGAAAAATGTCAACTTCAACACAGTCAATTTTAAAAAATCACTTTTAAAAAAAAATTATTTTGACAATTTCACTTTCCTGGAGAGGCATGAGGTGGTTTTTTTTCTTTACTGAGTATACAACCCATACAATAACAGGATATCAGTAAACTACAAAAAGGAGAACAGCCATTTCAAATCATAAAGCCAATAAAAGGGAAGACCAAAATAAATTGTATCATCTTCCCTTCTTTGCAAAGTATCGTATGTATTGTTCTCTAGTGTTATATATAAGCTAACTGCGGCTATTTTTTAGAAATAGTTCTATTATAAAGAAATGAAGTGAAATAATAAAATCATTATTTAAAATATATCGCAAAGAAGTGTCTTTCAGGAATATGATTGGCACATCCATGACCAAGACTTGTCGCTTTTGCTGACGTGGCTCTGATTTTGTAGCTTTGGCTAATCCGGTCTGATTTTTGAGTAATGGGCACTACACAGCAGCCTCTTACAGGAATTTTCATTCCCATTTCTTCTTGGACTACTTTTTACAGTGACATCAGGAAGCCTGAAAAACTTGAGTTCTGTCAAAACAAAGTGTTTGCAAGAGTAACTAGTCAAGAAAGCATTTTATCTATCGCTGTTTATTTCACCTCATTAAGAAATGTGCATCTTTTTAAGAGCATCAATCAGCCAGAAAGATACTTCTTTGGTTCTAAGCTTATTGCTGCAATGGGAGAGCCTGGGTGGGCGTGAGCAGCAGAAAGAAGCAGCAGAACCTACCTCTGTGTTGGAAATACATCATACACTTCCGCTATTCCTTTTTCTTGTTAGTACTGACAACATTCCTGGAACACCCACTAACTAGACCTGGACAACCAAGACCTTCAGAGGTGAAAGCTCCATAAATACATAGATCTCATGTGATGTTTCTAGCATGAATTAGTACACTAATTTAACATTTAGGGTCTATGTCTTCTTTGCAGTTGTTTAAGGCTGAGTGTCATCAGAAACTGCCTTCAGAGAGGCATTTGAACTGGGAGGGAGCTCAGTTTGTACAACACATCCTAGCGGTGCCCAAAAATCTCTTCTCTTTTTCTCACATGACAATGACCACCTACGACACCGTGGGTGTGCTTCTTAAAATGATTTCAGTTTATGAACTTAGTATCTTCTTCAGGCTCACCCTCCTTCGCTCCAGTCCCCTCTCAAACTATACGCTCTCTGCACCCACCATCACCTTAAGACAAGCACCCATTATACACAGTATTTGAACCAACTCTGCAAAGCAGGGGTAGTGGCAGCAGAGGCACTTGGCAAAACGTCATTAACCAAGAGAGATCAATGTGTCATTTCCCTGAGGACAGGCTGCGGCAGCTGGGGTTGCTCAGCTGGAGAAGAGAAGACTCCGGGGGCACCTTATCCCTGCCTGCAGTGCCTGAAGGGACCTACAGGGAGGCTGGGGAGGGACTTTTTACAAGAGTGTCCAGTGACAGGACAAGGGGAAAGGGATTTAAATTGAAGGAGAATAGATTTAGGTTGGATCTTAGGAAGAAATTGTTCAGTGCGAGGGTGGCCAGACTCTGGAACAGATTGCCCAGAGAGGCTGTGGCTGCCCCTCCCTGGAGATGTTCAAGGCCAGGTTGGATGAGCCCTGAGCAACCTGGGCTGGGTGAGAGACGTCCCTGCCCATGGCAGGGCTTGGGTTGGATGAGCTCTGAGGTCTCCTCCAACCTAAGACATTCAATGATTCTACAATGGAGGAACATGAGAACAACTTATTCTCTTTCAAGAAATATACTGCAGTCTTTTTTAGCATTCAGAAATTTCAGGGAAGAAAAGTCTGGGGAGACTAGAAGACCTGGGAGACCAGCTGGAACACGCTTCCTCCTGCCTCCTGTTCTGCCACACACTGGGGTTGCCGTCTATCCGACTATGAGTCTGGCAGGTCCGTGGAATTACCACAGCCCACACACTACCCTTGCATATAACTGCTTTAGCTCCTATTTCTCGTTTTTAAAATACATTTGTTGCATTTAGGCATTTCCTGCTGCTATCCATAGGCCTTATGATAAATGGAAAACAGACTGGAGTTAAACAATAAGCTATTCTTACCTAAATACTTTTTAAAAAAAAAACCCCAAAACGTTATTACAGAATGAAAACAATATTGCTAAATTAAACTTATACTTCACAGCTGCATGAGGTATAACACCAGTACAGGAAATACAAATCGACACGTAATCTGTTATTCCTGAATCCATTGCTTCTTCAAGGCTTCCCCAAGAGGTTGTCTAACACTGGAAAAAACGAAGATAATAAAACCCCACCAGCTGTACTTGAACCTTTGAGTGTAAAAATAACTATTTTACCATGATCTAAAATTAAACCAATTCATTTGAAAATGTTACCCTTTGCGTGTGACAGAAGCTTGTACAACTGCTAGCAGGACAAAGCCACTTGCCTTGGGGTTTCTGCAGAGGATGCATTTTGGCCAGTGGAGTTTTGGTTTTGGGCTTCCTTCCAGCCTGATGGATACATTGCGCCGGGCTGATGTGCTGCAGGTCCCCACATGCTTCCAACGCCGGATTTGAGTCAATGTGACATTTGATTTGAAAAGGAGAACAAGGGCAACCTAAAAAGACAAAAAAAAAAGTCAGTATTTATTTTATTCTATTACTCCTGAAGAAAATTTGTGCTACTTCTAAAAGCATATCATTCATCCAAGTTTCTGAGGAAAGGGAGGGGGGTAGGAGAGGTGTGAGCCATTCCTTCACAACTTATTACAGCCTAAATAATCATGTCAAACCAGCTGGCTGGTCACATGGAATTTTGGTATTTCTGTCTTTAATTACTTACTTCTTTACTATGGACACCCAAAAGAAAAGAGAAAATATAAAAGATAAAAATCATTTCAAAAGGATTTCTCTAAACAGAAATACAAGCGACCCAGCGTACATCATGTTATTTGGTAAAATACACCCAAGTTCCAGTAAATGAGAAATGTGTCCCGCACGAGGGGACTGGTACAAGA
>NW_009710759.1:55635-57407 GCF_000703405.1 Apaloderma vittatum | reverse complement strand
TCATCATTCAAGCTGCATTTTACAGCTATTTATTATTCCTCCTTGAATAAAATATTAACATCCCTTCAAAAGGCTCTGGTCTAGAAGATGCTATTAAGATATGATCCAGTGGGAAAACAGAGAAAGGAATGATTAATACATTTGTTTGTCTTTCAATTTACCATTCTGGATTCATTTCTGCGGGTATTGTGAAAGTAAACCCATATATCCACTTTCACGTAGCGGATACTGTATTTTGTGATTTGGGGTTTTTTCCGGACTTGAGGCAAGCCTGCAACTACACAAAAACCTGATGCCAGCTTTACTAGTGTGTCATAAGAAGGGTAAAAAAATCTATTTTTTTTTAAAAGAGTTTTAAAAGGACTGTGGTTTAAAAGTGCTGCATATGAACACATGAATGTATATGCTTCCGGCAGTACTGAGAAGTGGAAAGCATATCAAATGTAGAAATTTGAATGTCAACCCATTAAAAAAAAAAAAGGCAAAACAAACATGACAAATATTCTGCCTGTTTTCAAGTGGACTAGTTGAAATTACCAGCATCTTGCTGGAGCAAGAGACGACCTGCATCTCATAGAAAGGATTCATTTAAATGTGAAAACCAATCTTCGTGCTCCTGTGATGTGTTCAAGAACATGGCATTAGCTTTTCAAACACAACCCATTTCTGGCCAGATTTATACTAAGATCAAGAAACTGAAACGACAAGCACCTCCATCCACATCACCTAAATTATCCTGGGTTTTTACTAATGGTATTAAATCAGGCTGTGACCTTCTGAATAAAGACTTTGAGCCACAGAGACTGCTTGGGAAGATTAGCTGAGAGCTGGCCTCAAAATGCAGAAACTTTCACAGTAATACAGATTTATTTATTTTTTTTTAAAATAAGCATAAAATATTAAAGTCAATTTTGCTGACAAAAATAGATTCAGACGGCACGAATCTTTTCACTGATCTCTGCCACCCAAATAGACAACCCTGAATTCCTCAGTAGGGCTGCCAGTTGTTGCTGCTGAAGCTTCATTAGCATTTCTACCATAAAATCTGCTTTTCAGCTGATTTGAGACCAGCTATTAAAACATCCATCCAGCTGAAATGAGGAATTTATAAGTACTAGGTTTTATTCAAACATAATTTCATTTATCAGGAAAATGCAGTGAGAGTAGAGTAGATTATTAGGGCAGATTAATAGATTATTGCAAACCCATCATCATGGAAAGACCTTACACAGATGCTTCAGCTCCGGGTACCGAGAGCTGCCCGTGACAGCAGCAGCGCTATCGCAACGGGCTGGCTCTTTAGGGGCACTAAGACCTTCTCCTTGTCAACAGCAGCGCAGCACGGCAAGAAATAAAAATAGTGCACATGGGAGAAGCTCTAATTCAAGAAAATACACAGGGCAGCACAGAGCAGACAGTGCTTTGGCAGGTATTCACCAGCACCTGCGACCGGAAGGTGATCCAGCAATGTTGGATTTTCCTAATAATTACTTTAATGATCCACTTCTCAGAGGACAAATCTCCATCCCTACAAGAGCTTTCCAGAAAGGAGCTCTAATCGTGAACACAGACAGCGGGATCGAGTGCACCCTCAGCAATTTCAGCAGATGACACGGAGCTGAGCGACACGGTCGACACGCCAGAGGGACGCCATGTCCTCCAGAGGCACCTGGACAAGCTGCACAAGTGGGCCCGTGGGAACCTCACGGGGTTCAAGAGGGCCAAGCGCAAGGTCGTGCACTCAGCTTCGGGCTGTCCTTGTTATCAGCACA
>NW_009710759.1:55148-55378 GCF_000703405.1 Apaloderma vittatum | reverse complement strand
AAAGTGCTACAAGGACAGGCTGAGGGAGTTGGGGCTGCTCAGCCTGAAGCAGAGAAGGCTCCGGGGAGACCTTACAGCAGCCTGCCGGTACCTGCAAGGGGCTGAAGGCAAGCCAGGGAAGGGGCTGTTCACAAGGGCAGGTAGCCATCTCTGGGGACTTTCCAAACCCACCTGGATGCATTCCTGTGTGATCTACTCGAGGTGATCCTGCTCTGGCAGGGGGGTGGGAA
>NW_009710759.1:46595-55017 GCF_000703405.1 Apaloderma vittatum | reverse complement strand
TGAAACCCTGGCACAGGTTGCCCAGAGAGGTGCTGGAGGCTCCATCCCTGGAGACATTCAAAGTCAAGCTTGGTGGGGCTCTGAGCAACCCAAAACTAGTTAACGATGCCCCTGCTCACTGCAGGGGGGTTGGCCTAGGTGACCTTTAGGTCCCTTCCATCCCAATGCATTCTACAATTCCATGATTCCATCACACCAGCACAGCACTGGCCCCACCACTGGCGAGCGCCGAAGCCCCCAGGAGATGCTGGACACGATGACAGTCCCCGGCGGCGGCTGCAGGGAAGAGACCCACAGCGCTCCCTGCGGTACAGCAGCCCCGGGCTGTGCTCAGTCCAGCCACCCCTCTGCTGACATGGGACAAAGTACTGGTTGCCCTAAGTATTCCCTGACACAAAAGAAGGACTGTCCTGTTGGTATGTTTTGTAAAGTTTTAAAAGGAACTAAAATCCGATACCTTTTTTTTTCCTACTGAGATCCGTCGCTGTGAAAGTAGGTAGCAGGTCTGACCACTGTCCATCCTTTACTGATAAAAAAATGAGATCTAGCGGTTACTTGCTTGCTTTCAGGTGCATGGCACCACCAGACACATCTGCCTAAAAGCTCTTATGACTTGCTTGCATTAGTGAAAACTGAAGTGCTATGACCCTTATATTTTTATAAAGCCACACACAAGTTTTTCTCTTTTACTGCATAACTCTGTCAAGCAATCAAGACACAAGATCCTCCACAGGTAACTGCTCAACAAATGCATCCATCTTGCCAGAAACAAGCTCTGAACGCTCCCGGATTTATGCTCAAAGGCACTGCAGAGTAAACAATTAGCGAAGCCAAATGCGACTTCCAGTTAAATAAGGCCCAGTATTATAAATAAATAAATAAATACATATCCATCGTCCTCTAAAACCACAATACATTGTAGCATCTTGTATATTGCCTATATAGATTACTGCTGAAAATATATCACTGCTCACCTACTGCCTGCGTTTACTGACAGTACATCCAAACAGCAAGTGGGCACAAAGCAGAAAACAAAACCAACAAGGAGTTGGAAAAAAGAGGAACCTGGAAAGCCACGAATGCCTTAAACATCGAATGCAGTGTTGGCCCTAAATCAAGAAAAACACACATGGGTGAAACCACAGAAGTGGCTTTCATTCTTTTTTATTTAATTTAAGCCAAGGCGGTTCTCTCTATTCATCTCTGATGTGGCCCCTAAGGGCTACTTTTTGCACACAAGACAAAAATTCAATTTCCTTCCCCCTTTTTTTTTTTAAAGGGCTTTAAAATGATCTGTGAAAACAAGATTTACTGGATTATTTCACATGGAAGTCTCTGAAAGCAAAATCTACTGTCTGTTGAACACGCTCCAGGGCATGCCTGGGAATGGAAAACGAGAGGGACGCGTAGCCCAGGTAGTCACTCCCCGAGATGTCTGTGGTTCTGCCACATGATTTTTTGGCATTGTATTGATAAAAGAATACGTGTTTAAGGCTTTTACTAAGGTAGAACTTCAACACAACTTCTGAAAATGTCTAAGCTGACGTACAATTTACATTTCCACTAAAATGGAAAAACAACTTCAGTCTTTCTGATGGAATTCAACATCACCAGGAAACTCTTTCAAGGCACAGAGAAGTTTCCAAAGGATCTCCCTCCCGTATCTTCATTCAGGTGTCTGCACCCAGAGGGAAGACTCTATTTTTGAAAATTTTCTTAGATGCTGTCTCAAACTTGAAGACTATGATATATTTTTCTTTTAGACAATGGTAAAATATAATGGGTTTGGTTGTAGCAGTAAAGAGACCAGTTGAACCCAAGCTGGCTGAACTTTAGGTGGCAGGCTTCCCTCCTGGCACACAAGCCAGATTCAGATCTTGCACTTGGCACCTAGTCCCCAGGTAGCTGTGCTCAGAAGCTATCTCTGTTTAAAATAAAAAAATAAGAAAATAAAACCTGGGAGGGTTGTGATAAACAGCAGCAAGAACACAAAATGTTATGACAAGCTACCGGTTTGGCACATCCTGTGTTTGCTCATCTGACAGAAGGATTCCTCACCCACCTCTTCTAGAGGAAGAGATGTTTGCAGTATCCCACTGGAAGGAAGAAAGCCTACACGTCATCCGGCCAGTAAACCTCCCGCAGACCCCCAGGAGGCACGGAGAGGGTGCGAGGAGTAAAAGGGCTGATGAAGGCTGGACTAACAGAAAAAGGCTCTGCAGACAAGGTGCCCTGGAAAGGTGTTGATAAGCAACACCGAGTTTGCTTTCACTGCCAGTTACTGCCACTGAGGTTTTCCCCATCCATCCAGAACGATGAATGGGAGTCTGGATGCCTGCTCAAGGGAGTCATGCCCACAGGGGCAATTCCCAAGGCCCAGGCCACGGCCAAACCCCCAGGAGAAGGGAGGTTCTTCTCAGAGCACCTGGCTGGCTCAGGACCGCAGCCACGGAGACTCACTGCTGCTCCTCAGGGCAACCTTGCCTGGCATCTCAAAGGAGGAGAAAATAGCCCGAACGACCACAGGAAGGGCTTTCTTACTCCTGCCATCACCACCTGCTGTCACCCATCAGTGAAACAAGCTCTGGGAGATTCCACAGAATCATTAAGATTGGAAAAGACCTCTAAGATCATCAAAGCCAACTGTCAACCCAACACCACCATGACCACTAACTCATGTCATGAAGTGCCACATCTACACATTTTTTGAACACCTCCAGAGATGAGGAGTCCACCACTGTGCTGTGGTGTTTCCTCCACTCCTCCAGTGTGTCAGTGCCTCACCACTCCTTCAGTAAAGAAATTTTCCCTAAAATCCAATCTAAACCTCCCCTGGTGCAATTTGAGGACATTTCATCTCGTCACTAGTTATTTAGGAAAAGAGACCAACCCTGACCTCGCCACAACCTCCTTTCAGGCAGCTGTAGAGTGACAGTCTCCCCTCAGCTTCCTCCAGACTAAACAATCCCAGTTCCCTCAATCACTGTTCATGAGACTTGTTCTCCAGACCCTTCTCCAGCTTCGCTGCCCTTCTCCAGACCCGCTCCAGCACCTGTAGGGAGGGGCCCAGACTGAGCACAGTGCTCAAGCGGTGGCCTCACCAGTGCCGAGCACAGGGGTGCCCATCACTTCCCTGCTCCTGCTGGCCACACCACTGCTGATCCAGGCCAGGATGCCGTTGGCCTTGTTGGCCACCTGGGCACACTGCTGGCTCACGTTCAGCCGCTCTCCTGGCCACCAGCACCCCCAGGTCCCTCTCTGCCTGGCAGCTCTCCAGCCACTGCTCCCCAAGCCTGCGGCGCTGCCGAGCATTGGGGTGACCCAAGGGCAGGACCTGGCACTTGGCCTGGTTGAACCTCACACAACTGGCCTGGGCTCATTGATCCAGTGTGTCCAGGTCCCTCTGCAGAGCCTCCCTGCCTTCCAGTAGATCAACACTCCTGCTCCATTTGGTGTCATCTGCAAATTTACTGAGAGTGCACTCAATCCCCTCATCCAGATGATTGCTGATCTGGCTCTCTGCAACATCAGTGAAGGCAACAGCTCCAAAAGACTGTAACGTGACCCATCGGGTCCAACTCTAAGCATGGGAAGACGTTATAATTCTCTAATCTTCAAGTATTTAAAGTAAACTATTCCAGACAGAAACTGGTTGTTGCATCCAGAAATGCACTGAGTAGTTGCATTTCTAACGCTGTTTTGTAATAAGCATCAGGCACATCAAATGGATGAGCAACTATCACCAGCCTGATTAAAAATCGGTCTGCAGGAAAATATATAAAGATAAATGATTCTATATAAATGGTAAAAGATATTTTTGCAGCTTACAGGAGTCTGGACAACTAAGCATGTGCTCAGAACCGGTAAGAACTAAAAATAACAACAACAAAACCCTCAGGTGTTAACGCGTGGGGCTGTTTTGAAAGCTATTCCTTGCCTATCCATCTTAATAGACACCGTAAAGGGAACTCAGCTCTTCCCAAAGTCTGGCTACAAACAGAGCACAGACCACGCACCTTGAACCTCCGCTAGCACGTTTCGTTATGCCCGGTTCAAGTATCCCTCTGTTTTCAACTGAAACATCTACTTGGGCAATCCTTAACACTGTCACTGACAGTGAACTTCTCTTCATCCCCTCCTCCTCAGGGAAAGCCTTTCAAGGAGGAGATGCTGCTCTTAACGCAGAAATCTACCGCTAGAAGGCAAAGGGCTTCAAGGGCAGAGCTAATGTATGTATCCAAATAAAATAAAACCCTGCTAAGAGGAACTCTGACACAAATTAACCCGTGCCGATTATGTCTTCCTTGTGTCAGCAGGTATCTGGTGAGCGGTGTAATACTCCGTCCTTCGTCCTCAGGCTGTGTTACGGGCACAGATGGGGAAGGACTTCTTTAAAGGAGACGCAGCACTCGCCACACTGCAGGAAAACCCAGCACCGACAGTCTGACCTAAAAGGCAACGCAAGGGAATTTCTCTCATGGTGTTAGCTCTAGCAACGGCATGAGGCTATCCTGCTCGTTACAGTCACTTACAAAGGATCCAACACCAACCTCAGAGCGGTCCACGACTGGCAGCTCTGGAGTCTGTGTTTTCCTTTTCTCTCCAATTTGACATGCTGCCCCGGACCAGCCAAGCACCCAAGCCTCACCTGCTGAGCAGGAGGGAGCGAAGCCTTGCCATCATTGGGCACACCCTTCCTTTCCCTCTTACTGCTTCATTAACTCCAGCGTCTTCCTCAAATCTACTTCCAAACTCACCTCTTTCTCCTGCCGATGTTCCCCAAGACCCACTAGCAGGGTTGTAGAGCAGCATGTGCTGGGGCTGTGCACACACCTCCCTGCCCAAACCGGCCCAATCGTTATTTCACGTAGCATCTCACTCTCTGGCATTCAAAGACATCAACTTCAGTGAAAAGAGTGACAGCAAAGTCATCACCGTAAGCTTTCAGAAACAGATTCAATCAAGAAAACATTACGTTCAAAAGCAAGTGAGAACTTGGCACGGATTGCAATTCTATATCAAAAGAGACGGGCAGCACTTACTTGTGTTCGAGCAGACACCCCATCACTTTTTCTTATTTGCTCAGGCTACAAAATGACCAAAAATAAGGGAGACCAGCTCGTGCTGCAGCTCTCTCTTCATGGCTCAAAATGCCATGCTCAGAGGAACTGACCTCCCCCATCCCACTTCCTACCATCCGTGCGGTGAGGTGACTCAAAAAATGCCAACGCGGCAAACGCAAGTGGAGGAGCTTTAGTAAGCAGGAGTTCTGGGAGATTGCTGCGAGTCGGCAGAAAAAGACGCTTCGGTTTTAAGTTTCCTACAGGTCTGAAACACAATACATAGGATGCAGATGGTTTAGAAGCCTTAATCTTTCTGAAGTAGAAAAGAAGAGAAAGCCAGAGCTCTTTAAAAAGCTTTCTGCTTAGATGCAGTTCAGCATTAATGCAAGAACAGTAACAGCAGTGACATGCCACAGAAACCAAAAATAATATCCCAGTTCTCAGCAGGCAAACTCTCGGATTGCTTCACTGCTCTGGGAAATGAAGGGCCCTGGCGCAACCACATGTACTCTTCCTCCCAAAAGGGCTGGATCAAGGTTTCTAAAGAGCTTGCTGAAGATAAAGGCACTAAGTCTGCTACGAAAAAGCCCACAGCAGTGACAATAAAATGCAATTCAGCAGGCATGGGATGGAGTCGGTTAAAGATTTCCATCAAAAGTCCCAAAAATTCGCTATGCTCCTTCTCTCCCTCCTGCTCTCCCAGCAGAGTCCTACCATGGGAAAGGATAAAGGAAGAAACGAAACGTAAAATTTTCAAACAAAATTATTCATTTCAGGGCAAGTACAGTCCCTGAGGAGCAGCGGAAAGGCTGCTGGGTTGCGTCCTTATGAGAAAAACACAAAGCCTGCAAACCACGCCAAACCATTCAGCCTGAGGAAAGCTGCAAGAAATGTGGTAAATTCAGTTTAACACACGGCAACACAGAAAAAGAAGAGCAGACTTTTCACAGAAAGAACCAAACAGCCAAAAGAAACACAACTGTGCATATACAACGCGATAAAGACCGGGAGCTTCTTCAGACATGTAACGCTAGGATTTGGGATCGGGTGTACTTTTATCCTGCTCTGACTACTTTTATATGCCTTCGGTGAGAACGCTGCCTTTGACAGTCATGTCTCCAGTGTCCCCAGGGTCACTGTTGAACATCACTGCCATAGCATCTTCCAACTTCCATAAACTTCCATCAAGATTTCTCACCTTTAACCTCATCAGATTCTTTGAAAGCCAACCCCTACTCGCTAATCCAAACAATTCAAGATTACGTTTTGCTGCCACTGGTCCACACCTCAGGCCTCGCATCATCTGAATCACAACAGACATACTGAGGAGAAATCAGTTTCCAGCTCTGATTTTTTCTGTTCTCCTCCAAACCAGTCCCAAAGGGCTGGTGCTGCTGGCAGGGAGCTCCCTGAGCACCATCACCCCGCGTGAGACCTGCAAACCCAGGCAGCGACACAGCTTTCCATCCAAGTGAACAGTGTTTGCCGACCACTACTTCACTACTGTCTCTAGAGATGGCTGAGATCCCACTGTTGGTTTGTAATTCCTTCTGGCCCTTCTCTGTTTTTAAACACTTATTTCAGCGCAGACTCTGTATCTCTCATTATAATCTTGTCTTTACTGCCCCATCCAGAACAGCATCAAATCCAGGTGCCTGTGCAAGGCCACTAAAAACCCTCCTCCATTTTGTGCTTGATCATGCAACCAGAGCTTATTACTCCACGATTGCTTTAAAGAAATCATTACAGAATGTTAACGACTCTTTTCATCTCATTTAAGTTCATCTAAAGAATTAGCTTTTCAACGGACCTACACCATCCCTTTCCTCAAAACGCTAAAGCTCGCTTCTTGTCGCGCTCAGGCCTCATTTTCTATCTTGCATGTCAATTAAGAAAAAAATTCACACCCTAGACTCACATTTATTCAGCAGTAAACACCGCTGGCAGCGCGAGCTCAGCCCAGAAGGCAGGAGGGCGAGGGGCAGCACAGGCTCTCCTGCCTGCAGATCACTGGGTGCAGCTTGGTCACCAGGGCTTCTCCCTTAGGCACGGGCTGGCTGCCAAATCATTACTAAAAACGGGCTGTGATACTGATTTTTAAGTGCCTCCTCTACATTCATATGCATGTATATCATTTATATACATTCACGTAATGTAAAGCCAGATGTCCGAATGACACAAATGTGGAGCTTCACATTTTTTCTGTATTACAACACCACCCAACAAAGACATGTAAACCAAACTCCTGACAAGTTCTTTATAATTATTACGTGACAAGGTGAAGAAAAGGCAGAAACACGAGCATGTCTTTGCAACTGTGACACCAGAAAGTCATTATACATGACCTCATGCTTGGGCTAGAAAAAAACAGGCAAAAACCCTGAAGAATTTCTAGTTTTAAACTTTCCACGTTGCTCGGAATACAACCGGCCACCACATCACCCACCGGCAACATGAAGCAAGAGCTCTTAAAAGATCGTTCAGATATTCTGCACTCGCACACAAGAGGGAAGGACAGTATCTGCTGAGGTGTAACACAGGATCACCTGGTTTTAATCTAGAGTGGGGTGAGGGTGGTGAGACACTGAACAGAGCAGCTGTGGATGCTGCACCCTTGGAAGTGCCCAAGGCCAGGTTGGACGGGGCTTGGAGCAACCTGGTGTGGTGGGAGAGAGGTGTCCCTGCCCACGGGGGTTTGGAACGAGATGATGTTTAAGGTCCCTTTCAACTCAAGTCATTCTATGATTCTACGAATTCAACTTGCTCCTGGCAGAAAATTTAAACTACTTCCCAGGACAAAAAGGCAGCATCTAGCACTAAGTGTATGGAAGGTCATTCTTCCTTAGCCAAAAAGTGATATTTATTATTTTATTATTATTTTATAGCAGGCTGCCAAGCCAATTCTTGACTAAAATGAGGCCAAGGGGAAAAAAAACCAAATGTCAGCTGAAAGAGAACAAGGACCAGCTTCCCACCCTGGTGATTCCAAGGGGGCTCTAAGAGTGGAAGGAGTGACCAGAAAAACCATACTGAGAACAGAATAAAACGACGCCCAATTAAAAGGAAAACGAAACTGAAGTACAGTACCACAGACATTCTCTGTCAGGACTAATAATAGGCACATTAAAGCCTCGAAACAAAAATATTTTCTTTTCCTGTACGAAACAGGATGCAGTACCGCAGTCGGTGATCGCTTACCTTCGTCTCCTGAGGTTATTAGCACCGTGAAAACAAACCCACACCCAAAGCTGTCACCTTTTTAAGCCAAACTGAGCCCTCTGTTAACACGGACACCAAGGACACGGCTGACCATGCTGCACAGCCCCAACCTGCCGTCAGTCAGCCCCAAACGGCAGGGT
>NW_009710759.1:0-46574 GCF_000703405.1 Apaloderma vittatum | reverse complement strand
CCGGCTCTTCCAGGCTCAGGGACAGGGATCAGCCTCAGCCCAAATCAGCCCGAGGACGAGGGACCGCGGGGAAGCAGCTCCTGACCTTGCGTCCCAACGGTCCAAGCGCTGGATGGATGCAAGTCCCGAGAGTGGAGAACTCCATGCGGAATTACCTCTTGGCCTATAAACTTCTAAGTGAATCTAATTTACACTCTGCTGGACTCTAGGTGGGGGCTGATGGATTTTGGGGGGTTTTTTTTTTTTTTTTTTTTTTTTTAGTAGGCCTGTGTGCTCTCTCTTGTGGCTTAAATAAGTATTTTAATTTCTAGCTCTCATTATTTTTCCTGCCTCTGTAACGCTGAGCTAAGGTACAAACTACAACTGACCAACACCAGCACTAAAGCTTGGGCTTCTCCGTGTCACCTAAGTGACAAATCTCAAGTTTTTTTCCTGCTATTTTGTGACAAACCTGTACCAAAGCAATTCTTTCTTATTTTGCTTAGATTTCTGTACCCCTCTGAGGAATATCGCTCTGTCCTTAGCTTCATTTCCACAGCTGACACAGGCACGCGCCAGGAATCTTTTCAGTGCAACGACATTTCTATCACATCTCAGAATTTGGGCACATACTATCAGATCCACCTTCAGACTCTGGAAACAATGTCAAGCCTCCTGTGGCATTCACGCAGGGGATGCAGGAACCTTTCCCCCCCCCATGTAACCTCTCACTCTAGTGTTGGAGACTACTCATGGGTAACTCAAAAAACTGAATTTAGCTACAGTTTTCTCAAAATTATAGTTGGACTGCTTTCCATACAGACATACAGAGAGTAAATGTTGGGGGATGCTGAACATCAAATCTCCATAACTGGAAGGCAGAGATAGAAACTTCTATGATTTTACCAAATGGACAGCCCTCAAAAACCTCATTCTTCTGAGGAACACATTTAGCTGACTTTTCTCCCCAAACGGCACAATTGAATTATTCCAGGCTGAAATAATTAGCACAGTAACTTTCTCTGACAGCAAGATCAAAGGTAGAAGAAGCAAAAAAACAACACTGAGACTCTTGCATCTCCTCAGAAAAGTGGGTTAAATGCCATCTAAGAATCGTGGCACAACGAATGACACAGTAAAGGAGAAGTAGCCTGGGGCAGATGTCAGCCAGGCTGACACCGCAGGTGACAAAAGCCCTGCCAGTAGCTGCTCCCAGCACCTGTCAGCAGATCCATCCATCAAGTGTGGACGCCAAAGGATGTTCCCCTGCAACAGAAAGGTAGGCAAGAAGAGAAGAGCAGGCAGACTCCTCTCTGGTGCATACAAGTCTTATTTTTGCTTTTTGAAGCGGAAAGCGACTTGTTTAACTTCAGCACTAGATTTCAGACCTAATGCCTGCAGCGTGTAAGGTCCAGATATCAAAAGGCCAGCTGGAGTTGTAGCAGGGGACTAAATTAGGAGGGAGAACTGCACTTTCATTCATATATTTCATTATAATTATAATGAAACCCAGAATTCCTTAAGTCAAAAAAACATGTTTTGCTTTGGTTTTTTCTGTTTTGCAAAAATATCCATCCAAGATGGAAGATAATGCTCCCTTCTCCCTCCTTTATTCCTGACTTCTTATTACAAAATAATTAATGGTATTACGCAGTATTGGGCAGACAACACAGCTAGAGGCAAAGAAAACAGGTAATCACCTGACAAAGACTAGAACACTCTGCAAGGAATTCTTATTGACAGACAAGCATTTCTAATCATCATTTTGCCATCCTGCTTCTCATTCCAGCAGGGTGACAAGAAGAAGGGCCATTTCCCCAACTCGCAGTCTGAGTCCCGCAGACCCCCCTGCGGTGTCCAGAGCGGCAGCGCCTCGACGTACCTCTCCCTCTTCACAGTTCAAACTTGGCTTCTTATCCCCTCACTTTCTGGTTATTATTCAGTTTAACCCTGGTCTGCAGATTAAGCCAGGGTGTTTCTTGCCCAACTCAAGGATGTGACACCCAGGGCCCAGCCCCGGTGCCCCAGAAGGGAACACCCCACACAAGAGTGTCTTTGGTTGCCACTCACGGTGCCTTCAGATACCAGCTGAACGGCCACCAATGGCAACGGGCAGGATGTAGCTGCAGCTATAAATGCATTTTCACCGTGGATTTCCTAAGTTAAAGCTATCACTGACAAACTCAGAGCCCTCACTGATGCCAGGTACCTGCAATGGGGCCTCTCCTCCAAGAAGATGCTCCTGCTGGAGTCCCGGCGAAGGGATGCAGGCAGAACCGGTACTCCTCGCTGTTCCCCAGACTTTCCTCTTAAGTGAGCATAGCGCTTGCTTTTTTTCTTTTTCTTTTTTTTTCTTTTCTTTTTTCTTTTTCCCTTGACAGGTAACAGGTTTTGCACTACGATGAAAGAGTCCTGATTTATAATTACACTGATTATGCAAATCAAAGAGCGTATTTCAAGCTAATAACGCTCCTGGGACTTCACATCTGTACTGCTTTAACACAGGAATTCTAACACCAGAACAACGCATTACTGTAAACACCCAAAGAGATTTTATACCGCTCAGACACAAACAAATTATCCCAGGTAAAGCCATTTCGGTTTGTTCCCTTCAGATTACCTGCATCTGGGTGATTTACTGTCTTGGGGATTCTCTTCCAAGAACAAAGATGTAGACAGGAGATCAGCAATTCCCAGAATTGTTTATACGGTGGAAAGAGAGGAGGAAAAAAAAAAAAAAAGGAAAAAAAGAAGGAAAAGCATTACACTGCCCACCTTCCAACAATTTACAGCTATTCCACACAAAAGCGGACAACAGTCAGATGCCAGTCCCTACAAGTAAGATTCCAGCCTTCATTTAAAACCGGGGCATAAAAAAAGGCTTCACGTGCTTCGTTTCTCCTGTCACTAGAAGCTCTTTAAATTGTTTTGCTAATGACAAAAGCACCATGCAAGACTCTCTCACGCTGCTCAGCTGATGTGCTTGTGAATCTTCTTAATGGCACACACTACCATGGGCAAACTCTCATTCAACCAGTAGAGAGAGTAAAAATTACCATTGATGATATCATGCATCTCCTACCAACTGGCTTTCTTTTTTAACCTTGAATTGTTTAATTACTTTTTAGTAACCCAGTAATTACCCTCTGCTCATTTAAAAGGCTGTCTAGGTGCTAAACAAAAGAGGGAAAAACTGGGGAGGACTAGCTTTTCCGCGCTACCACAACGTGCCGTCATCCCATACTGCAGAAGTTAAGAAAATTCCACTTCCTTACTGAAAAGTATAATGAGTATTTTTACGCTGCTGCACTATTTCGGTAGCAGAGCTGCACACTTGAAAATACAGAACAATTTCACAGTCACCTGTACCCAGTAGTTCACAATAATCACTAAAGGAGAACGCATTTCAGCTTGGTGCTGCTCGGAACTTCCACTCTTGAAGTTTACCGCCTTTACAGAAAACTACCAAGCCCCAGAGTCTTTGAGGCTGGAAGGGGGTTCTGGAGATGGTCCAGCCCAACCCCTCTGCTCAAAGCATGGTCACGTAGAGAAGGTGGCTCAGGACCTGGTTTGACTATCTCCAAGGATGGAAACACACAACATCTATAATAATAATTTTTTTTTCCAATTTAATACAAATGTTACTAAAGAACAATGCACCTCGTTCTTTCTCAACAAAGCAGCACTTCATGGAGAAAAGGAGTCAGAAGAAAAGCAGTTTATTTGTGTGCAACGAGGCTGAACATGGGCAGGAACTGGAGAGGAGCGAACAGGTCACTGCGGGCCATCGGAAGGTTGCGCAGCACACAGGGCCACGGCAGCTCAGAGAAGCCCTGATGTGCCTGCGCAGCACCGAGAGGCTAAAAGCAAAAGCACCCTTCCCTCTGTGCCTGCGCTCCTCCCAAAGCGATTTCCACGCAGCTACCGCAAAGCCATCACAGCGGAAGCCTCGGAGTGGTCCAGCCACCGAGAGCCCAGATACCACTTCTTGGAGACTTTGGGCAGCCTGCGGCGACGACCGAGGGTCCGTGCTACGCCACGCCGCCTCCTCGGCTCACCCCAACACATGACCCCGCACGCCGCTGCCACCCGAGCCCCGCGCAGCAGACAACAGCCTGTCAGGTTATTTTTCCACTTGTGCTTTATACCGGGTCTCCCGATGTCAAACGCCACGTCGCTTCCACCTCCGAGGGGACACGTCAGCATGTTCTGGGCTGCGTTGACGGAAGAACCGAAAGTGAAGTGTTATTTCCTTTGCAAGAACATCTCCTGAGCCTAGAGATCAACGCTTCGCCACTCTGGGATCCACAGTCTCTAAGGACTAAAACGACAGCATGGAAAGAAACCTGGGAAGGCTAAAGGTGTTGCACAGATAAATAAATTGGAAGGGACTGAAAACCACTGACCCGGCTCCCGTATTTTGGATCCCAGAGCAGAGATCAGACAGCATCCTTTATAGTTAGTTCAGCCTGGCAAGCTCAGAAGAAAGTAATTCCAGCTCAAAGGCCTGTAACACAGACGGCAGAAAAAAAAGGTGCAGTAAAAGGAACTATTACTAGTTTTCCCAACAAAACTCCAGCTAATTTATTGTGTCTGTAGCAACCATTTCATCCCTCCCGTTATCTATAATTGCACTTTCATCAAATCGGTACCTACAAGATGTGAAAACAAGGACATTCTGTAAGCACCTAGGTGATTACTTGGGACAAGAGTGATAAATCACAAACAACAAGATCCTCGTGACTGGCTGCTAAATCTTCACTCCAAAGACAAAACACATCGTATTTCATCTCAAAATTGCATTACAACTCTGCCAGTAACAGTTTTAAAGAAATTTTGAGGAAATCTGAAGCTCAGGAGGAACATAAACAGGTCACAATTTCACAATCGGATCATAAACCCAGAAGAAGCACTCAAATTCACACTCTGGAAAAAGCACACATTTCTCTTGCTTGCTCATTTTCAATCCTGAGATAAACTGAGTTTAGTCTGTCCTCATCTGAGATGTTACCGGCAACTATCACTTTCAAATACAAATGTACAGCTAATAAGGACAATCATAAACAAAGCTACTTGCACAGGACGTATTTGAATATTTGTGTTTAAAATTATATTGTGTAAAGTAGCATTTACTGTATGGCAGTCACATTCAATGATACCGATTTTCATGAAATATCTGCATCACTGTTCCATATTATCCTTTTACGGATGGAGAATACTCAATGCCTACAACGCCTGCTTGCTGGCAAAGCTGCATTATTAAGCAGAAAGGATGACTGCATATAACGGAGGGATTCGAAAGCAAAAGTGATTACAGAAATTCAGAAGGTATTAAGAAAAATGCAAAGAATTTTCATTGTAGAAGAAAACCAGTAAAAAAAAAGAAAAAATATCATTACGAAATTACTTCAGAAAGACTCCTGTAATGATCTATAGTTCTTAGATCTTACAGTCACTGACAGTGAAAGCATAATTTATTTCTATCATCACAAATGTTTCAGCTCCTTAGAATGGGTTATGGATAAACCATTTCTGGTTCGGTTTGAGTTTTTTCAGACCTATTATCTCATATGGGCTTCAGCTAGCCTTAACTGCTGCAACCATCACATCACAAGGAGACGAACGAGACACCTTTTAGAGTGAAATCTTTACACCTAAAGCGAGAACCTGAGCTAGTATTTATTAATAAACAATAAAATGCTAACACTAGCACACCTCCAAATTCTGTAGTACGCTTTCTGCTTCCCTGGCAACACTGCTCCGTGTCAGCAAACACCGAGCCCTCCAGAAAAAAAAATAAAAAAAATAAAAACCAAAAGGTCTGATGATGCTCTTACGCTTGCTCCAGCCTGTCCTGCCCCTGCCATCAACTGGCCGCATGGTTGCTTCCCCAGCCCTGCCCCGCGGCACTAGAGCTCTGCTTCTACGTACGGTGAGCAACACGCCCCCCAACCACACTGTGATTGTCACCAAACAAGGTCAGTGCTCAGAAGGTGCCTTAAGCTGTCTTAGCTGGCTCATAAATAATCAGGAGACCCTCCAAGCTCAGGCGTCATCCCCCGGTACCCAAACCCAGCGAAGTCTGCATCAGCCGTGTGTCCCCACCGCCCTCGTTAGGGAGTGACAGGTCTCTTCGGCCAAACCCAAGCAGGGTGACAGCGGCCGCGGGCGATTCCCGGGGCGCTGACAGCCCAGACTGCGCCCGCTGGTCCTCGCCAGGCCCCTGTCCCACTCCTGCCTCAGCCCCCCGGCGTCCCGCAGACATCGCAGGGTCACCGACCCGCCCTGCCAGGTTCCCCGAGCTGAAACTGCCCTCGAAGCGCAAAAACTCTGGTCAGGGTTTATTGGGGAGAGGAAAAACCACAGCTGCCCAGCAAAATAATTGCTTAGAGGTGGTTTTTAATTTAAAAGCTCATTTGCACCAAGGATCAGGAGGAACCTCATCTTTTGCTCACCACAAGACACACGGTTGCTGACAAAACAAGAGGAATGGGAATAGAGACAAATGGAAAAAATTCTAGCTAATCTCTGATCAGAGCGGATTTCTTCTTTCTCACCATGATGCACCTTCTCCGCCTCACTAGATACGGGATTGCAACTTGTACGGTCTTATTTTCCTAAGCAGGTATCAGGGAAAACCATTCTTTGACTGAACAGATACATCTTCCTCCCCACAAAGCAGCCAGGTCTGGACTCTCAGATGTCCCGAAAGGGAACGTGGCTTGGAACAGGTTTATGTTAAGAATAAGGCAGAGCACAAGATGTACAGCTGAGGAATGCTGCACCCATCTTCCACCTCCTGAAACAAGGAGACGCATTTGATAAAGGATGACTGGCTTAAGCATAACAAACATTTAATTCATGATCAGTTCTTTCTGAAGCGACAAGTTCAATTTGGTGGATACCCAATACGTGTTTCATCAATCCTTCAATTCTGTATGTGTCATTTAAAACATTAAATAAAATTTGAAAGCCAGAATGCACAGAATATGCAAAGCACATGCAGTTGTCAAAATAAGGGACCCAACCAGAAACACCTCTCCAAATATTTCAGATCATTGATCCAATTTCATGATGGAATCACAACAGTTAGATTACAGTTAAAGCAAATAACTCATTCAGGCCAGGAAAACTATATAAATTTTTTCATATCAATCGAAATTCAATTTATCACATATTCTAAACTGTATTATCTGCTGGGGTTTCTCATTCTTCTATACAGTAAAACACATTTCACTTCAAAACATTTTCAGAGTTGTGAGAGCCATAACAATACCCTAGTTTCTATGAACACAGAACTTAAAATGTCACTGCATTTAACAGTGTAAAATTCCAATCCACTCGGTGATCTGTTGGAAACACAGGTGACATGTATTCCACCCAACATTGCCGTTACTGCCTGTGTGATCACAGGGAAGGAGAAACTTCAAGCTTACACATTTTATCTCCCAACTGGGGCACTTCAATTAATATTTTCAGGCTATCTGGGAACAGATCAGGGTATAGCAGCAGAAACCACATTTAATTCTCTTCTCTCACTTGACTCAGAGGTTAAGATGGGGAGGGAGGGGTAGAAATCATTCCCGGAGATTTTTCAGATGTTCCGTTTTCCAATGAAAACGATAATTTCCTTTAAGAACTTAACAGAAGGAAGTCTCATTAAGCAAAAATAAAACTCCCGTATGCAGCACTCATCCACAACCAGAAGAGAATCCACTTTGCCGTGCAGGTACTTGGGTAAGGGAGCAGCTCAGATTAAGCAAGGCAATGTGGACAGCGAGCAGAAAGGTGCTGCTAAACAATTCAGGCCCCAGTCTGAGCTAAAGGATAACGGTAAAACTGGTTTAGAGACCTTGCGTGTGCCACACAACCATCCATGCGCACTTCTTAGATGAATGAACTTTTGAAGTCGTTCTTAGGTTAGAAATTACGTCCTTATTGAGAACGCATTCATGAGCTACGAAGCAGCACAACATGGCATTTATAAGGTCAAAACCCCCTGTCTTCTATGGGCATTCACCTCCTTTCTCACCATCAGAACGAATCGGTGTGCTGGAATCACCACTCTTGTTACTGCGGGTCGAACTCTACGTGTGCAGAAATAAATATCCACAAGCGGCCCCCCAACCCCACACAAAGCAACTCCCCCAAACTTGTTCCAACCCGCGGTTCACCTCAGCGCAGACCCGAGCGCCGAGTTCCCACCTTGCCAACGCTTTTGTACGGCACAAAACCACCAAGACGAAACGCTGAAAGCAGCGACACTTTTTGGGAAGGACTGCAAGGTTCAGGCCAAGTTTTAATTAGCTTGGCTCTGTTTGTTTATTTTTACAGAAGCACGTGATGAATTTTTCTTTTGTCTTTTAATGTTGGAGAAGAAATAGAAGAGTACTCCTATTCACTGCGGGTAATTATCTCAGAAAGCGAGGCTCATCTTTCTGCACAGCACTTTCCAAGGTAGACAGACAATTTACAGCAGATAGCATCAGTACCATTCACAATGCCATATTCTGCAGAAGCTATTTATTCTTCGCTTCGCTCTTGACAATGCTTTAACCAACTGCTGATTTGTCTGGATAATTACCATCCAAAATCTCAGCTCTTCACAGATGAATTGGAGCGAGTTTGAGTACGAGAGAATGAAGCTATTCATCGGCAGACAGTCCTCACCGGGTAGACAATGGCTTAAATTTTAGCGCACGTTGAAGACGATGCAATTACCAACCTTGAAAGGGACGTAATCTATACCAAGTAAAGTATTGCTAGTGATACCACCAGTGAAGAAGAAATAAGAAAGCAGTATTTTATCATTGCATGAAAGGACAGTACTGATTTGCAGAACACAGTCACCTACACTATGGATAGCTGTGTTGAGAAAAAGTACACAGGTGGAAAGCTCATTCTGAAGGGAGCTGGATTGCCCAGGGCTTAATGAAACCACATAACATCTGGTATCCTTCAGTGGCTATCGTCAGCCCATTCATCCCTACCAGTCCAACTCGCATTATTACTATCATTATTAACGCAATAAACCTGTGGCAAAGGTACCTTTAACTCATCTCTCCAAAAGACCCATCTGAATTCCCTCTCTGTTTTGACTTCCCCTGCCACTATTTTAACTCAAAAACCTGTGAGATCTGGCAGCACCAAATCCATTTTGGGCTAACGAAACCGAGCCATTTGTAGCCAGTTGCCCTGTAATAACTACTACCTAGCCTTGCTGATGGAAAAATATTCCAACTGCTGCAAGTTCTGTCTAAGACACTCCTTCTAGTTGAGAGGCGTCCCTGCCCATGACAGGGAGGTTGGACGAGATGAGCTCTAAGGTCCCTTCCAGCCTAGGCCAGCCTAGGATTCTATGATTCTGTTGAAGGCAGACATCCTCTACGTTAAGTAGAACGAATGATCACACCTGCTGCATTTCACGTATTGGATACGCTTCTATTTTCCCCCCAACTATGATTTGCAGTATTACTGGGAGCTACTTTACATGCAGCAATGGATCTGTCCATATTCATCAGAAGAATCATTCTCCCACCAGTAGAGTAATGTCTTTTTTTTTTTCCATCACTGTTGAAGCCATTGAGACCACCTTGATTAGTCGGTGACATGCAATTTGTGCTCTTGGTCCTCACCTTTTCTTTTCTCTGTTCTCCTCAGCTGAGCTCCAAGCAGACTGCAGCAAGTTCCTGATAGGAACAGCTTCATTTTCTTAAATGCTTGACCTTTTTGCAGTTTTTGGCTTGTTTTTTTTTCTTCAAGGTCAAGACAACTCTCATCCCCTCGACGTACCTGCGAGCACTCTGACCCAAACGACGGAGCAGCCCACGCTGCTGCTCGATCCCACGGAGCTCAGCCCTTCTCTCTGGGCATGCTTCAAATTGGCAGCAAATGTGTAGCCTGAAAGACTGGCATGTCCCCCTAGATTTAATGAAGTGACTTGGAAATAAAGCCCTCGCACATTAACTTAATAAATAGATTTACATACTATTGTCTCTTCCAGCTAAAACTATTCGATGATTCTATTAAGAGACGGGTGGGTGTTGCATTGGGGGGCATGGTTTAGCCAGTCGATAGGGCTGGGACAAAGGCTGGACTCAATGATCTTCAAGGCCTCTTCCAGCTGAAACTGTTCATAGAATCATAGACTGGCCTAGACTGGAAGGGACCTCAGAGATCATTTAATCCAGCCTCCCTGTCATGGGCAGGGACACCACCTCTCGAGTAGATCAGGCAACACATGGGGACCGAACAGGAATCGAACGCACAACCTTGGTGCTGCTAGTGCCACGCTCAACTGACTGAGCTAACCGGCCCCCATTCCATGTTTCTACTCTATCTGAGAGTCAGTTTCCTGGCCATAAGGATGAAGAAAAACCCCAGGATTTTCCCTACTTTGAAACACTCGCTTAAGTCTTCTCTCACCCTACCACAGCATAAAAACGAACACGTGCAGGCAAAAATGAGAATGTATCAGTTGGGTAACTCAGATGTCCACCGAATACTTCAGAGCACCAGATTGTCGGGTTCAACTTCCGCTTTTTTTAAATAATATTAGAGAAAAGTTAATGAAATGCCGCCAGGGGAAGACCCTTCTCGGAACAGGCACAACAGCAAACAGACAGTAGGAATGACTTATCTTCATGTGAAAGACAGAAGGTCCTTTCAAATCAAGGTTACAGATATTGTCTCAAAGCTCTCTGTTTCAAGCGCAGTAGATCCAGCTACATTTGAATTTTGTGAGCAATTCATCTCCCAGTTGCTAAGACGCCACCATTTATTCCAAGCAGCAGTGCCCCTGCCTTGATCTACACAGGATAAAACTTGTTGCCAAACAAAATCAGTATGAAGGTAGGAAGACGTGGAAGTTCCATTACACACAGCAATGTATATATTATTTTTACCTTAAAGTTTTAAAAAGCATGTAATTCCACTTCCCTGGAAATACAAGAAAACAGGAGAAAATATCATAGTAATGCTTACATGTCTTTCCTCAACATTTTGAAGTTTCTAATCATGAGTGCAGGGGGTGTGGGGGCTACTCAAGGTTTATACCTTTACCAGAGTTGCTTTTCACCTCCTACGAACACCAATGACAACAGTGTCATTTGAGCAGCTCTCAACAACGCCAAGCAAAACACCCAATTCATTCCAAAATGCAGATAATCCTCTCCTGACGCAGACAAGACACTAAGCAGGAACACCAAGCCCAGTGATAGGAAGAAAATGTTAATAATCAAGAGTTATTTTCACCAAATGACGATTTTCAAATTTTAGCACCATGACCAAAGGCAGGAAATAAACTTGTTCCCAAACCCCAATCTTACCCTTTCAGGAAAACATTCACTTTATTTTGCTACAGCAGCAAGTGTTTCAGTGTCCTTTACTCATTCCACCCTACTTTTCCCATGTAAATACAGACTCTAATCAGAGAGGAGAAGAAGTCCTACTAATGTAGCATTTTCAGTAACCTTTAGTCGGCAGATTCTTCTCCGAAACAGTGACACCCAGCCTCTCTCATGATACAATTACAAATTCTGTGCTAACTCAACTTCTTTTCTTTCCCAGCCCCATGAACACGGCTGTGCTGGATGAAAGACTCCCCGAGAAGAGCTGTTTCCTGCGAGTACAGCCATGGGCGAGCGCGGTCAGAGCGAGCTCTGGGGTGCGTCTGGACCAGGGCAGAGAGAGGACACCACAGATCGCATCTGGCTCTTGCAGACTTTACCTATATTAAAGGTTTTCCAGTCTGAATGTGGACACGGCTGGACGCACGAATAAGCCCATAGATTTCATGGGGACTGCTCACGGGACTAGAGTTATGACACCTACCATGTAAACGCTCACCCACAAAGCTGGGACTGTCTCTATGGCTGAGAATTGGTTTATAGGTCAGAGCCCAGCAGAAAGTCAGGAAGACACTGAATTCTGTAAAGACTGCCTCAGAAAACATGACAAATTACCTCTATTTAATCCTCAAAACATCTACTATGAATTAGGAAGTCAACTCTGACTACGGCTGATGGAAGATCCAAGTCACGGCTCTAGAAAGCCCATTTGGAGACCCATTGCAGACCTGCCCTCTTGCAAAGCAACAGAAGTGCAACAGAAATTCCAAGTAGAACCTCAAATTCTAGCGTTAATACTACCTAGAAGATATTCTCCAGTCTCTCAGCTACCAACACAAAACCCACTAGCTGTCAGTAATGTTCAATCCTTCTCCAGTCCCAGTCCGCCATGACCTAAATATTCACTGATTAGTACTTCCATGCATTTAACTCCTTGAGGGCCCAGCCCCGAAGCCCTTCATGTTTCTCCATCCAGGCTGCTCAGAGGACACACAGGAGCACGCGGCTGTTCCTTTGGGAGGGACACTCAATCCCTCGCGGGAACAGCCCGGGTGCTCCATCAGCCCTCTCGGTGTCTTACCGATTCCCACACCAGTGTATCAAGCTAACGGCAACTGCCGTTCATTCTGCTGCTCGAGGCAACGTTTCCAAAAAAGGACATTTTAACACACCAGACCCAACATTCAACAGCAGAAAGAAATGGTAAATCCTGTACTAAAGGACAGAATTTAACAAAGGTGCAAGATGCAGACGCTGGGACTAACGGTGCAGCTTTATACCACACGTAACGTCCTCCATCTGCAGGAGTTCTCCCACCCTGTTCCTTCAACCACAGCCTTAGTCTTAGTTGGAAGGGTTCTGTCAGGTCAATAACTTGACCCAGCTCTGAATCGACTCACCCCGCGCGCAGGGAAGCCGTGTGAAGTGGAAGCCAGCAAGACCACAGGCAGCAGAAAGTGAAACCAGGCTCCGAGATGTCACCTGCTGTGGGACAAGAGATGAGGCAGCTCTTTCGACAGGTCCCACGCTCTGCAGAACCCGCGGGGTGACACAGTTTACAGCAGCTCAGCCGAACAGTGAGCAGAACCATGTCTCAGCTGTTTTTGCTTAATGGTATGGAACAAAAGCATAAAAAAAAATAAAAACTAACCTCTGGTTCTGCAACAAAATAGTTTCACTGGGAATCAGCGGTACGGAAAGAAGTATCTAAAAAGGAGTACTTTTCTTTCCTCTTTGACACAAAGTCACTTTTACAGGGAAATGAGCCACAGTTCTGTCTTTCCACCTTCTCAGACTATGGCATTTTGGCCAGCTATTCCATGAATTTAACCCAAGTTAAAATCAACTTGTCTATGATAACCAAAGAGGTTGAGGACTTTGGTTTCTACAGCAAAGCATTTTTTCCAGACTTCTATAATTTTTGTGGCAAGGGTTTTTAGATGCCACATCTACATTTATAGGGGAAATGAAACTTCAGCTGATCCCATGCTCAAGTGAAAACGCTCAATTTTGGTTTCCTGTTGGAACTTGCAAATGCAGAAACTTTTTTTTTGGTGGGGGGTTAGAGAGGAGGAGGCAAAGAACAATAGCTCTATAAAAATAGGATTCAATTTTAACAATTAATTCTGGATTTCCTCACTACGGTGGATTCTTTACTTTTTTTGATGGGGTCAGGGGGAGGCACCCTATAAGCTGGAAAGAATTTTTGGACCTTGGATGCAGTTCTTCCTGGCAGTCCTTATGCCAACACCCCCCATATACTGGGAAACACCAAGAAGAGGGATTATATTACAAGTTAGCACCAGTCTGTGACACAGAGCAAAATCAGGTTGTTTCTAATAAAATACTGCAAATGAACTTCATACAATTCCGTACAGGCTGAAAGCAAGTATTTCTTTTCCCAGTCTAGAAATGAACAAATTTAATAGTAAAAAAAAAAACACCTAAAAACCCAAAAAAGGCTTTGATCTCAGTTAAGTGCCAGTGAGCTCTTAAAGCACTACTGCTAACACTAGATGGAGATAAAAATCACCATAATTTCAACCTCCAGGACCCTTAAGAAACAAGAATGCTCTAATGCCACCTCCATCGCCAACCTGCCCCATCTCCACTGGACCTTCATCCACCTACAGGCATTTCTTTTGGTTTGTATTTCCATACAGCGCAAAGCTTGGCTCAAACCTTGGGAATCAGAGGGGTTTGGTTCTGTCGGCGGGGTTTTTTGGGGAGGGGGCGGAGGACTGGGATTAGGCTTGTTTTGGTTCTTTTAACTACTCCTAAATTCATAACTTTTAAGTTTCTGCCTCCAGCATTTGTGGTACGCTTCCTAGCTTTAAGCATCTTGAAAGCAAGGTATGTAACCACAAAAATCTGTAAAACCCAACACCATCAGCCTCTTGCCCTTACTTGTTCTCATCACGGATTTATCTCATCGCTTCAAGCCTCTGGCTCAAATGAAATCTTCTCCCAGATACTCAAGATGAATTTTCAAAGGGCTGAATTTTCTGAACAGTTGCTACATTCAAAACATCAGGTAATGTTAAGGAGAAGGGGAAACAGGCTGCGTCACACAGACATCTGGTTCTTCAAAGGACATGACCCTACCCAGCTCCAGAGAACTCCTGTTAAACACTACTTGGAACTTCAGCCCCAGTACTAGACAGAACTCGACACTTTTCCAAAGTAAAAAGAAGTCATCACATCGGTTCATGTGGCAGCAGGTAAAACATGAGGTTGATGGGAGCAGAGAGGAAAACAGCCGGTTCTTCACTTTCTCTTGTCAAACACGCAGGGTAGTAAGACAAAGACAAAAGTCCCTGTCATGTCCTATCTGTTTTTTGATTGCCTCAACACTGAAACTTGCTCATAACTCTGCCAAAAGGGCAAGTAAATCCATGTGCTCTTAGAAATGTCACAGGTACTACACTTCTCCTCCTTCAGGTTTACACAGGCACAAGTAACAACTGCAACGACTTTTACTTCCATTTGCCCAAATTACAGTAGTTTTTTTCCAGCAAGAAGTACGATGATAACTTAAGAATTTATATAACTACCCTCCTCGGCCAACATTGAAGCATCACCTCCACGGCACATGAGATGTTCTCATTCTGTTATTCCACTAAATTCACTGTAACAGCAGGTTGCTGCTACAAGTACAAAACAAACACTTTCCCTCCCGTCTTACAGAAACCTCGCCAAGGGAAGGCCCAGGATGGCACGAGGGAAGAGATACTCAGGTAAGACACCTGCTCCCCAAAGTAAATACTGCCCTGGAAGGCTCCAGAGTTGGGTCACCCCAAAACACTAACCGCAATGTTAGCAACCATCCAACCTCCCCTCGAAACGTCGAGTCTTCCATTCCCTTTCCAACAGCCCCAGCCTCTGCAGGGTCTAACCCTTGGCAGGCTGGATACATCTGCGAGCGGTGAGATGGGAGTGCCTCACATCAGGAGGGGAATCAAACCCCAATCTCGCTCCATCCTGGGTGTGTCTTCAGCGAGCCCCAACGAGAGGGAAGGAGCGGCTCGCACCACATCTTGCAGAAACCTCCGCCCTCTTCCCACTCGGGAGGCTGCTCAGCACCCCTCAGCAAAGAAGGCTGGAAGAACCGTTTTGTTTCTTGACCATGATCAGACTTTTTTTTTTCCCTTGTCCCCAAGCTCGCCCCAAACTCCAGCCACGCCTGAGTGAAGGTGCTCTCACACCTCAGCTTGTGCGTAACTTTCAGAAGTTCCCCAGTGCCACGGGCACCCAGGAGGCCCCAGCACCACGAAGAACTCAGCAGGAGTTCTCAGGGCTGCAACGCCAGAATCACGGGAAAGGGAGAACCTTAACTCCTGCCAGAGGCTCCCATGTCCCTGGTTAGATCCCACTGTGGTCCAAGAGCAAATTAGAACATTGGACCATGCTTAAGCAAAGAAAACCCTGCCAACATAATTTACTTTGAGAGCTAAGTATCTTTACAAGTCCTGTACCAACAGGAGCTGTAAGATACTCCCTCCAACATCACAGAGAATGCATAAATAACAAATATTTAGAAAACAACAAAACAGAGAAGGGGTGGAGGAAAAATCTCATCCAGGTCCCGATGTTGTCATGGTGACTTCACAGCCATTATGTACCTCAGACACATTTAGAAGAAAGCTACATCTTTACCACTCCGCAACTAAATAATGCACGAAAGGAAAAGCAAAAATCCTGTCACGTTGTCACAAGTGAATCAGATGGCAACCCAATCCTTTGATCAGGCAGCACCCCCAAAATATTTTAATCACTAGTATTACTGCACTGTGATTCATTTACTCCAACATGGAAACAGACCTAATCAGAAAATTAAAAATAAAAATCTGTCCAATTCAGTTATCACACAGGATGAGGAGACTGAAACACTTCTGCTCACGCTTGTATCAAACAGGTTTCTGCTTTCAGAATATTTAAAAAAATAATTACTTACAAGATCATTTCATTCTTGCAGATACTGTATGTAAGCAATTGGTTTTATTTTACTAAATGCTACCAGTTCCACTCGCTACTCTTACCACACATAGCAACCAAATAGCCTCAGTCTGCTTAGATAGAATAAAATCCTCTCAATATTTACATGTAAATGCTGCATAAATATGGATTTTAGAAAACATGTACCATCAAGACCATAAAATCAATCCAGCTCGTTAGAGCAGGAAACACAGCAAACGCTTTACTACCAGCTTCCAAATTGCTCACCCAGAGCACGCGTTGCCAAACGCCGCTTCACATCCCCGCTCCTACACTAATACAAGGCAAATGCTTAACATAGTCAAAGCAGGCATCTGTTAAGACACCATTTTCTAAGCCATACCTGAAAAGACATTAAAAGACTCCAGGAGAAAGCAAGATTTGCAATAGATCACAGCACGCAAGCTTAGCAGCGGCTCGCTGGCACAGCCCGGCCAGCCATCTGCCCCCTTCCCCCCCACCTCGAAGCCGTTTCAGGAAATCCTCGCTGTTCGCTTCACAGAAGGATAATTCTGATAACCCCCACTCTCCCAGTTAATCAATTAATGAAGCAAGACTGTTTTTTCCTTACTAAGCAACGTAGGGACACTAGGTCACTTGAAGGTTGCCCGTTCTTTCCTGCTGTAGGGCCTCCCAAATAGCAACTGCCCATCCAAATTCAGCCTTGTTTCTTTTTTTTCTTCTTCTTCTTTTTTTTTATATTCATTCAAAGCTGGAGGAATACACTCAGCCCTTGACAATGCCAGCTTGCATGATGAAAGAGCAAAAGTAGTTTTGAGGCTGCAGAATGCCTTCCCTGGGTTACCATGGAAATAAATGTGGGAAGGGGAGGGGGCTTCGCTGATGGTAACGCTGCTGCTGCTGCTGCTACTCGGTGGAGATGCTCTAAAGCCAGGCTGCCTGGGACTACACATCAGGAGGAGGAGATGTGTGCTACTGCTACCACTCTACTCTCACCTGCACTTCCTTTAATTTTCACCAGATTTCACAGAGTTGAAAAGCATGAAACTTCTCTGAGAGGCTGCAGGGGCGGGGGGACACGACATTTTTAACAAGTGTGGAATACAAGCCCTCCAAAGAGGAGCTGGAGAAATGGGAACTTTATTTCCATGTTTCCATGAGCATTAATGCTCACCTGCAATTAAAAATCAGTCACCAAGGATGAACCTGTTGCAAACCTGAGGCTGCAGCAAGGTTTCAGGAAGGCTCAGTAAGGAGCAGCGGCTTATCGTTAAAATGCAGGGCAGCGTTTTTGTTACGGACAACTATCAGGCATAGTATGAAACAGATCACCTCAATGATTTTGCTTTCATTTGCATAATTAAGGAAAATCCACCGGCAGGGTGCAGGCACCGCAACACACCGCTCCATGGCTGCTCCTCCGGCAAGACCCAGACTTCACATCAACACCACGCTCCTGCTCTGTGGGTGTCCTCAGAGTGCCCCTTAAAAGCCAACCAAAAGAACCCACGGCAGGCTGAAGCACCAAAATCCTGGTGAGCGGGGCCAGCAGAACTTCATCAGAGTGACTACCTTTGATACAAATGAAATCCGTACCAGTTCAGGAGCTGCTAGGGACAGTGACACACCTGCCAGGCTTCCCAGGGAGGCGCAGCACTCACTTGTCCAAGATTTGCCAGAAAGCCACAGCACCTTCCCCAGACGTCGGTTTACACTACGAATGAGAAGTGCCAGGTAACCAGCTCTCAGCACACAGGAATGGCTGAAGGTTTTTTAACAGTAGTTATTAAACAGAGGGCTCCAGAGCTCCTCTCCCCTCAGCCTCTCCTCAGAGGATGCCCAGGATCCTGCCTCACACAAGAGACCGTTTTGGGTTTGCAAGTGCAGCTGCTAAAGGTGACCCACTCCAAATCCCATTATACGTTTACTTTGCATTTCCAGCAGGCTCATTTAAAAACATAAGCCAAAAAGAGGGAAGGGAACATACAAAAGGGCCATATAAAAGGACAGATATGGAGTAGATGACCTTCAGAGGTCCCTTCCAACACCCACCATTTGGTGAATCTGTGTAAAGCTGAGAAGAAGACACCGTGAGAACGGGCACAAGCCAGCTGGGCACGAGGCTGGAAAGACTCATCTCTCTGCCGAAAGCTGCTCCCGCAGCTGCTCCCACCAGCCCCGCAGCAGCTGCCCTCTCCTCACCCCCCCAGTCCCACGTGGCCACACCATCAGGGTCCCAGTGCCCCTAAAGAGATGGCTGATACCTCCCACCCACGTGGGGCCAGGCGAGAACTGGTGGGAGAAATACCCTAAGCTGGGTTCCCTTCTGACTCCTCTCTCACTGCAGTAATTCCTTCCTTAGTTCGGGTTGATAATATGCAGCTAGTGCAAGAGCATCTTTCCTTTGAGGGGGGGAAAAAAATAAATAGGAAGAGTATGAAAAAGTGTTTTCTCCAACAAAATCACACGTCAGGAAGCTGAAGTAATATTACACATCTACCATGCCTAGGAGACATACTGGTGGTACAGGAGGGGAGAAAGTCCAGAGGGAGAAGGGCAGCCCACACGGCTGTGAAGCAGAGAGCAAACAGCCTAATCCACGTATTTCTACCTATTTTCCTCTACAGCCAAACAGGATTTCAATGCTTCTTTACCAAACCACGAATCAAAAAGCCACATACAAATAAGATGCAAATCTTACTCATTTCACATCTTCACCCTAAGTTTTACTGATCACACGGTACCCAGATGCACAAGAGTGTGCTCCTCCGGGCTTTGCTGCGCTCCTACAGCCGCCCCGTCACATCTTTATAACCGCTAACAGCAAAGTTTCACGCAAAAGTAAAATCCCAATTCCTACGCAAACTCGAGGAAAAAGCAGAACTAAATCTGCCAACGCAAACACAGCCAAAAACCATAAACCACCAACTGCTACAAACAAGCAACAGAGAAGGGCAAAAAAAAAATAAAATCCAAAGAGCCAGAAATCAGAGCAGCCCAGCTGCTGCTGCAGCCAAACGCTGAGGAGCGGCTCTGCCCGGCTCTCCCAGCCCAGCCTCACACGTTTCTGGCTGTATCCCCCCAGACCCCTGGCAGTTTTCCCCTGTGCCCCCCTGGCAGGCACCAGGCACACATCAGCGTGCACCAGGGCTGGAGCTGCTCGCGGGTCCGTTGCCCAGCCGGCAGCTGCCAACCCGACGGCTTTGCCCACTTGCCTCCTCCTCTCTAGGGACCTGCTTATCTGGCAAATGAATTTGGGAGGAAAGAAAAAAACCAAACAACCTGAAAGGAAAAAGAAAGTAACTTGTTGTTTACCCCTTTTATCAACCTGCTCTGAAATGAGCTGGCTCTCTCAAAGAGCAACGAGGGACACAACTGCATAAACCTCACTTCCGCAGGAAACCAGATTAAAAGGCCACACCGCTGACTGCCAAGGAAGCCCAGCGAGATCAGGGGAATTCACATGGGGGCAGCTCAGATGTATTACGCTTTTCTTTAGAAGGGAGCCTGCCAGGGAGAGACAACGGTAACAACTGAGGAACCATAGAAGGCCAAGACATTGCAGGAATATCCTGTATTGATTATTGAAAGTCAAAGAATATATCTATGCATATAAAAATCACAGTATCTAGGTAAGTCTGGCAAGGATAGCCAGGAGGCTTCTTCAAAGACTCCCTGAATAGGTCAAAAAGCATTCCTGTTTTGGACTTTCTAACAGCCACGTAGCGGTAGACTCTTACCACACCACATCTCTGTGAGTAAGTGACTAATATCGCTGCACTTGAGGAAAGTAACGTATGTATCATAGCACGTCTCCTAGGAACAAAGCAAGATATCAGATGTGCAAAGCTGAGGGGGAAAAAACCCAAAAACAAATCAGGCTCTAGTCTTTTATCGAGAAAGAATAAATGGAACAAAAGCTACAAGCGAATGGCTATTTACTACGATGTGATCCTCCTGTAAGCTTTCTATTAGAATTGTTCACACTCAAAGAAGTGAAGAATTAATCTCTCTGTTGCTGGTAGCTTTTAGATTTTGATAACCTCATGCTAGAAGCAAAAAAAGGAGATATAATTAAAAATAAAGGTTAATTGTTATTTCTATTAGAATTGTTCACACTCAAAGAAGTGAAGAATTAATCTCTCTGTTGCTGGTAGCTTTTAGATTATTGATAACCTCATGCTAGAAGCAAAAAAATGAGATATAATTAAAAACAAAGGTAATTGTTAAGGATAAACCCAACACTTCAAATCTTGTACACAGCAAAACAGGGAGCGAGGAGCTGGTTGTTATTTGCTTACCCTTCATTTAATACTGACAACTGCATTCACCTGCGAATGGAACAAAGGAAAACACTGTCAGCTCACCTAACTGCAACACATCGGCCTGACGAAGACACCGGAATTGCATAAGAACTGGGGTTTTTAAATGTTTTTTTTAATGGAGTAATAACTTTCAAATAACCAACAAGCATTTGCAATTATTAATTCAGCCAAGAGCCACACAAGCAGACCATGCAAGTATGTCACAGCTTCTCAGGTTAAGCAACTACAAGTGAAATGGTCCATGAGCTCCTGAAAATGCAGATTTATAGAGGTACCTTATACCTGGGGACCATCCGTGGTTTGTAGTATCTGCCAGCGCAAAGGCGACCGTGTGGGCACACAGACAACCTGGGATGCTTTCTGCGAGCCATACGGGTTTTGCACATATTCTAACCCAGTCCAAGTCACTAAAAAGGCAGCTGATTTTTAAAAGATGACTTTTCAAAACGCTCCAGTTTTCAACATTTTAAAACCCATTTCTGCTACTGGCCAGCATTTCCTTCTCATACAACCACAGAAAAATCCCTCCTATGCACTAGTAAGGCTTACAGGGAGTACCCTAAAAATTAAGGCTGGATTAAAACGTTGATTGAAAAAAAAAAATTCTATAACACAGTGTTTATCAATTATTTCGCTCCCCGACTGTGCAATTTCTACATGGGCACTGCAACTTCAAAGTATGATTGTTACAAATCGCTTGGAGTTTCCCTGGTGGCACTAAGCCAGCAATGGGGTTTTATTGAAGTCCAGTTGTAAAATAAATCTTTGAACAATGAATAAACTTTGACAAAATGGAACGAGCTTTGCTGTCAGTTACCTCTGCTGCCAAAATACACTCCTTTGAGAGCTCACTATCTCTGCTTTTTTATGCTTAAACAAGATGAAACAGAACATTTTGCCCTGGTCGTACAGATTTCTGCAACTTATTTAGACACTTCCCCTTAAGATTCTGCAGGAAAAAGAAAAAAGAGACGTTTAAATCACTTGTAGGGTATAGCTGGTGTCAAAAGAAGGTTAAACACCCCAACAACTCCAGCTACTTAGGTTTGCTACTTTTTCTTCTGAAAAAAAAAATAAAAATGCTGCAACAGAACTAGATGAATGGGTCTCTAGATCTTTGGCACATCCATTCCATATCCCACGTGCAGTGAGTGCAGTGCGTTTCATTGTACTAGTAATAAATTATTATGACTATTATCATCCCCCCAACAACGGAGAGGCAGTGCTGATAACTCCCTTAAGCAGCAAGCACTTAGGACAGACTTTAGGCGAGGGCTGCGTGTCACCAGGCTGCTCTACTCTAGAACCCCATCGGGCAGCGTCAGAAAACTGCGAACCGAGCCGGGGAGAGGTGTGGAAAAAGGGGACCGTGGTTAGTCCAGAAGTACAATCACATTGAATCTATCAGAAACAAACATGAAAGGTGTGAAGTGCCTTCTCCCATTCTTGTTTTACTCCCACTGTCAGCACGTGCTTTGAAAGTCAGTAGAACTTACTCGTAGGAAGTCACTAATACGAGCTTCACAGCGTCTCCTGAAACATTTCAGAAAAGAACAAAACTGGAAAGCAGAAACAATAAAATATGACAGACATATTTATTCACAGTGGACTTTGCAACTTCCAGTTTGGCTTTTATCAGGGCAACAACCCATGGACTCATTTCCTCCAGTTTCCAACCAAAGTCATTATTAAAGCACAGAGTTTTAAATAGACCATGACTTCACATGAGAAACAAAGATAGCCTTTCTGCAAGGGGAACCGCGCTGCGCTTTGAATGAACAACACTGTACAGCTTTAGCAAGGGTCAGGCTAATCCGTTTTAAATTTTAATTTATATATATATGCACACACACAAGTATGCACATATTATATACACACACCTTTACAATCACACCTACACACTTACAAAGTAGTTTGCTGCTGTCACAGTGCTTTCTCATGGTTGATTCCACGCATCGTCTTTCTAAGAGCGACAGGAATAAAAACTTATTCACCAATGACACAGCAATGACCGATTTTCTCTCCAAAACCTCCACTCTCTCCCGCGCTAGCAGCCAGCGCAAGAGAGCAGAGCCCACTGCTGGCGCTCAGCTCTGCAAAATCCTGAAATCACCCCAGCACAAGAAGTCCAGCAGTAAAGACAGGATGAAAAGTGCTCACGTTTACTTATTTTGCCAAGTAAGGAGAGAGGCATTTAATTCCCAGATCCTTCCCAAACCAGCTCAGCAGACAAACCATCGCAGGCTGCATTTCCTAATGCTGCGTTTACTCATCCCTCCTGCCACGTCCCGGCCACAGTCAACGCTGCAGGATCTCACCGGAGCATCACCCTTCCCACCACACCCCAAAGCACAGAGGGGGTCTCCCCCAGCCTCCCCCGGGGCACGGGTGGCTGGTGACAGTCTCCTCCGCACAGCCTCGGTGCTGGACATAGCACTCGGGTGGGCTTCGAGGGCTGAAGGGGCAGGGAGGAGAAGGAATCTCTCCGCACGAAGCTCGATATGAGGCTACGCACGATGCAGGTAACCCACTGTCTGTGTTTCCACGGATTTCAGGTGGGTTTTGGCAGATTTGCGAAGCGGAACACCAGCCCTCGCTCTTGGCAAGAGTGCTCTGATAGCAGCTTGCCTGACCAGTGTCTAGTTTTAATTTTATTATTACTACAAAAGCACCTAACAAGCCCAAAGGAAAGCAGAGCCCAGAAAGATAGACGCTGTACAAATACTTACTAAAAACACTCTTTGTTCATGGTCCAAACAAAGAATGCTTGAAAACGAAAGAAAGGAGTGGAGGGGAAAGAAAGAAAATTAAAAAAAAGAGAAAGTGTTGCCAAGGTTTCACAGCAGGAAGAGAACTAGAGCACGGACTCCTGGCCAGTGGTTGTCCTGCCCGGCGCCCGTGACAGCGCTGCCCGCCCCTCCGGCACCAGCTATTGAGCTGGTAGTATCATTCCAGGAAAAAAGAGAGGAAAAAAGAAAGTAAATGGGGGCCTTTGTTTCCCCACTCCCCAAAGTAAATAAATGAAGTACATGTATTCTTGATGCACACAACTCCTTGCTGGCACACGGGATAGGCAGGGAAATTCTTGTGGGAATCTCCTCCTAAAAGCACTGGCAGAACATCACTGGCACTACAGAAAGTAAATCCGTACATTAGTCATGGTCCAACGCAAACAGAATGTGCAATTCTGGGGAGAGGGGGAGAGGAAGAAAAAAAAAAGTAATTGAGCTTAAAGAAAATAGACACCATGCAAAGAAGTTAGTACCATAATAGCATTTCATGCAAGAAGTAGTAAAAAGAACACAGTATTCTACCATACAGACTCATTTGCACTGAGCAGTAAGTATATTTGCAAAGAAATCATTCCCTTAAAAGATTCAAAGTAGTGCTTCCAAGCAAAACTTCAAGTCTCTCACAGAACGTGCTTCCTCTTCATGCTCCACTGCAGCAGGGTCACTCCACAGCCGCCCTTACAAGGTTTAATGTTGGAAAGGTCTTGTCCTCCACAAGTGGAAGAGTATGGGATTTACTTTCACAACTCCATTAAAAATTGTTTATAAAGGTATCCGCTGGCACACGGAGAGAGGCAGGTGGGCTCAGATACATGATTTCTGTCAAAGTTACATTAGGCAGAACAAAAATTGTATTTTTAGAATGACCTATGTGTAACCATGGGACGCTCCAAACGGGGACCGATTCTCATCCGCATGCCAAAATATCGCAGTCTTAGCCGAAGAAATGGAAAGGTTTAACTGAATTAATGAAAATAACAGCTATGTCTCATGAGTAAAAGTGACAGATCCCCACAACAGGAGAGTATTCTCCTCCGTGCTGGTCTCAGGTTCTGCCTCTGGGGAGGCAGAACACGGCACTGCTTCCCTCCAATTCAATACCCAACGGGACCCAAAGTCTGCTGCTTTCTCTTAGTCCGTTTCCAAATTGATCCAGAAACGACAAAAACGCTGTGAGAAACTTGTACAGTAGCAAAGAGACCGCGACTATATTAGCAACTTTAGTACGGAACATTACTTCCAATCGATGAAGAAGGTTTTTGCATTCAAAACTTTATTCCGCAGCTTTTGCAATTATCTGGACATGTGTATGCTTTCATGGAAAACAAAGCAAAGTTGCTGGTTGGGGTTTTTTTTCCATTTTCCCCTCCATTATATTCTTTGCTGTAAAGAGAAAGATTACTATTCACTCAAATGCTCGTTTTTCTACCAGGCTTAAGAGGTACAAATGACCTAGTTTCCTTGCCAGGAACCAGCAGCAGCACACTTGCCTGGCACGGCAAATAATGCATCTTGCTACACCAAGGAAAAAGTTAAAACTGTACTGACACAAAATAAATTTTTTTAAAAAAAAAAGCTGGGCATTCCTATTAATTTCTATATTGCACTGATCAAAAATCAGTGCCTGTACAAAGATCTGTAAAATTACAATCCACTGAAGCCTGCAGTTTCTAGAGCCTTCATCTTGGATTCTGGAATGTGTTCAATCATAATTAATCAGGCTTAATGATAATCTTATTGCATAAAAGACTTTGAAAGAAAAAAACAAATCCCAAAGCACTTTATGAAGCAACGTTTCTATTGACATGGAATCATGTATCAATTACAGAAATTCAATCACCTCCCAGCTGAGACTTAGTAGTTTTTTGCTTAAAAGGACCAGACAAAGAAATACAAATGAAGGGACTGAATGCTTCAATTTTTGTGCCAGCTGCTATTTTGTAGCCTCCTGACCGGGCACTGAGCGCGGCGACTGGGAGGAGCGCTGCTCCCTGAGCAGAGCCTTGCCCCAAACGCCTTGGACCCAGAACAAGCTCAGCATTCACAGAAGAAAGGATTTTCTTCTCTTATTTTCCAAACAGCCATGAAACTACATCCTGGCCTGAGGAACAAAGTTAGCAGCCCCGCTTGTCTTGCACTAACTTGCCTATTTAATGGCACCCAAGGCTTCTATTTTGAACGTCATTCTTTTAAGCACAGCCCCTCGCACGGGTTTAGATGTCTGGCACAAGACAGTCAAAAGAGTTCTTTGTTCTAGCTTGCCGCCAAGAGGTTTGGATTTGGGCTGGTTATCGTTTGTTTCGTCCATACTAATGACATGCTTTAGTGCAACATTTGGCAATGCATCCCTGGCTCAAGACGCACGTTTTTTCCTCCAGAAACTACCTTTCCATATTGCTAAATGAATATAAAAAAAGAGGATCCCTGTACTTTCCGTAAAAAACTACTGTACCGGTTACAAAAATCAAACAAAACTGACTTGGACGGGCTGGACTACAGGAAAAAATAAAATAAAATAGGGCACAAGTGAAGCAAGAAATGGCAAAAGCCCAAATTCCTGAAATCCCCGGGTTTCCCACAGTGAGAAAATGTGTGCACTGTAGAGTCAAACAAATAACCCATGCCCTCGGGTTATTTCCAACAGCACTGAACTGAAGCTTCACGGAACCACCTTGTGCCTGTTGCCCTGCTGTACTCCAACCTGTAAAACGTGATTTTCCACGCAAGTAAGCTCAAGTTCCCATTAAGCTAAATATTTATTTGCCTTCACGGCCTCCTGCCTGCCTTCAGGAACTGTTCGGATCCTATTTAATCAAAAAGAAAACGAAGTGTTATGCACTATCTTTTGTCTCCTTCAGCAGTACACCTTGAGAAGGTTCTGGATCTTTAACAAGTTGCTTTGATTTCAAGAAGGGCAAGGGACTTTCTGAACTCTTGCACCAAGGCTCACACAGCAGACAGAGTCCCAGGTTCCACGAGCACATCACGATGCGGCTCCTCCAGAGCTCCTCGAACACCCGGTAACTGCATCTCAGGCAGCAATAAACCGCTGTAATTCAGTAAGTTGAGCTTCAACAGATGTTTAATCAGGGCTGAGGTTTATCATTAATAAATTTTTCATGCTGCCTTAGCTTTGCTTCTAATTAGGGATGCATAAACTCCCATGGCCTGATTTCAACCTCCTCTGAACACACAGTTTAAAAGTTTGTCTTGTTCGAGAATTACTGCTTTATGCTTTCGGTATAGTTCTTTTCTGGAGCAACAAAAGAGTTGACCAAGTTTTCTCAAAAGAAAAGAAAATAAGAAAAAAAGAAAAAAAGAAGAGTGAAAGTGAAACCCAAAGGATTTGGATAACAGATGGAAAGGAAAGAGGAAGGGCAGCAGGGAACACAACAAATGCATACCACGGCCTGTGAACTATCCCAGTTCAGGTTTCGTGCGATCGGACGCGGAGTTCCTCTATTTTAATGTACTGCCCAGGTATGAGGAGTGGAGGAAGTAAAAGCGGAAGAGAGGCGAGCATGTGTTTTCAGTCTGTGCACAGGATAAAAGACAAAGGGTAACTCAGATTTAAATTACAAAGTGTACCAATTATCAACTTCAATTTTGCCAGCCATCAATTCTGTGATTCTATAGAGACAGGGGTTGGTCCATTCTCCCTAGTGGAGAGTGACAGGATGAGAGGAAATGGATTTAAATTGCACCAGGGGAGGTTCAGGTTGGATATTAGGAAGAATTTCTGTACTGAACAGGTTGTCAGCCCTTGGAACAGGCTGCCCAGGGAGGGGCTTGAGTCACCGTCCCTGGAGGGGTTTAAGAGACAGGTAGATGTTGCATTGGGGGACACAGTTTAGTGGGTTGACAGGGCTGGGACAAAGGCTGGACTCAATGACCTTCTAGTTCTCTTCCAGCTGATACAATTCTAGGATTCTAGGATTCTAACCCTCCAAACACAAACTTTTAAGTTCCTCATGAGACTTAAGAGCTTCCCAAACGGTGTTTAGGGCTGTCCCCACCTCACCTAAATGGAGGTACCTTGACAGTCAGGTCCTTTAGCATCTCCCCCAGACAGACCACCGAGCTTTAGCAGTGACCAGTTCTTAACCCTATTTCCAAACTGATCCCGGGCTGACCCTTTGGACAACTTTTGAACTTCTGCCTGGCTGAAGACAATGCATAGCACCTGAAAACTGTAGAACTGTAGACTTGCAAAAGCCAGCTTAAATCCTGCAACCATAGATAAAATATTGTACGTTTATGTTGAACACTACAAACCTAGCCCTTGGCTAAAGGAATTTTAGGCTGACAGAGAACACTGCTACCTATGCACGCCTTCCTTCAGCTCCTGTGGCTCTGCAGCCAGCTCTGAGAGCAGCTCTCCAGAAGACACCCAGCCTGCCACTCTGGTCTGTCCTCAGGAGGCACCTGCAGCTCCATGTGTCCAATCTTTCCCCTCCTTTTTTTCTTTTTTACCCCTCCTACAATCATTCACAAAGAGACCTTTCACCAGGCCAGGTCAATAATCATAAGCAATTTTCCAAGCTGTCTCCATGTTCTCTCCAATTTAAGAAAAAAAGAAAAAAAAAAAGCCAGTGGAAACCTGCAGGGTGGTCACGTAGAACAAATTTGCACCTCCTTAAGATCACCGGTTGAGAACAGACAAGCAACTCGATCTTTCCAACTGTGCAGACTGAACTAAATTCCTGAGCAAGGGTCCAATAATGAAAATAAGCCATCCCCAAACTTCCCAAGATTAATGAGAGGACAGATTTCAAACACAGGTGGACTTGCTAACACACATACTGCAATGTCACTGACTGATCACGGGTTTTATCGCAGGAACTCAGTTGTTGTATCAAGAATGTGCACGAATCCATGAGCTACACACACACATCTATTAGCAGAAGAGCTGCAAGACTTTTTAGATATCTGCTAAGCAGATGATGCCCAGGTCTTCAGCAAGAAACATCATTTCACTCCTGTTTTGCAAATTTTTTGTCCTTTGCTAGTTGTCCAAAGATAGAGTAATAGGTTACACTGCATTAAAATAGACAAGGTGGACTATCAGGCGGAGGTTTGGGGTTGTTTTTTTTTTAATTAACTTTTGCTAAGAAAATAAGCCAAACAAAAATACTGGCGCTGAATTTGAGATTTCAAAATTTCTCCATAAAATCCTAAGTTCTTCAGATTTTATACTGCTCGTCAAAAAAAACCCAATAACCCCAAAAGTAATTTCAAAGAGTAAAACGGAGCACTGAGTGAGGACATCCCATCGTTTGTCATCTCTCAGCTCCAGCAGCTGGGGCGGGGTATGCCTCAGGTCCCCGGCAGGTCCCCAGGAACCTTTGTGGGTGCTGCCACCCCCCCCTACCTGCACCCTAGGTGCTCAGTATGTTTAAGTTTTGAGGGAATTACATCAGGCACCATGATCTGCTATTTTCCAATCAGGGAAAAAAAAAAAAAAAATCCATCAGGAAATGCCCAACTTTCACTTCAGTCCATCCAGTACAATTCCCCAAACCTGGGACCATGCCCCCAGATATCAGACGTAAAGTGCCTCTGTTAAACCTCTGTGCACGTTGTGGCTCCTTTAATCATCACAAATGGCAACAAGAGAAGAGAAACAAGACTCTCAAGTGTCTCAAGAAAGTCACTTGAACCACTAATGCCAGGTCACAGCCACCGAAAGCCGGAGTGCTGCCCGGAACTGAATGCCTCAGAACAGATACTTTGCTAAGCAAGGCTGCTCAATAAATAAAAAAGAAAATACGTTACCTTGGGAAAAAAGTAAGGTACAGCCAGGGGCTCAGATTTTACATTGGGAGAAGAAACAAAGTTCATGTGCTAGTTCCTTAAGTTGCATTATTTAAGAGGCAGTATCAATAAAATGTTAGATTAATCTTAAGACTTTGATTAAAAACACCAGTGAGGCATGTTACTTCCAAAATGACGGTGTAACTGATGACAAGGCTTAGCCACAGTACCTCAGTAATACGTTCAACAGAGGGTAAAAAGAGAACAGAGCAAAAGCTACAACAAAGTTATTATATCAGAAGTTTACAGATCTTACTCAAACGAGCCACTGACCCTTTTTACACGTGTGTGTGCCTCCTAAATACGACCCAGTTTGCACAGGAACAGCTAACGGCAATCCATCCTCAGCTGCTTCTTAGGATGCAGAGCAGTGAGAAATGGCTACACGTGTCCAAAAGCACTGCGGGGACAAACGCAGTCCGACAGCAAAGCCAGGGGTGTCTGTGCCCCCAGGACCTGTGGCAAAGGGACCAAGCCCCTCTTCTCTCACCACCTGCGAGTGCTGAGGGCTCACCCAGCACTCACCTCGAGCTCGGTATCTGACGGTGTGAGCCCAGCTTAACAAAAAAACATGACCCAGGAACCTTTACGACATTATTGATTCAAAAAAAATATTGCTTCAACAAACATCTTCTGGCTCATCCATCTATTCCATTTTTACAGACACAAAGTCACACTCAGGAGACCTACACTGCTGCCAGATATTAATCCTTGGGCTCATCCCACCGAGTCCAACCCCGCATCGGTACAAACCAGAACACCCTTCCCTTGGTTTGACACCACAGCTTGGCTTGCACGGGTGGGTACGTGTTCAAGACCACCGCGTACGGATAAAGCTGTGTCTGAACCGTTCCCAGATTTGTAATTGCTGTCAAGACTGTGGTAAAGCCTGCAAAGGCACCAGGACTCCACCACACAAAGAGACGGCAAAATCACTTCCCTTCTGATGAGCCGAGCCGTGGAAGAACAGACCCCTCTCGGAGTCTCTGCTGCCCCCCCGGAATCTCATTCAGCAAGAGCATCGTTTCCAATCACAGCTCATCCGAAGGTGATGATGACGGTGGTTTGATCTTCTGCACAGTTTGTTCAAAGCCTGTACAAAAACCACTTTGCCTTTTCTGCCCAAGCAGAGGATTCAAGCATTTCTGATACACGCACCTAAAATTTTGCAATGACCATACAAAAACGTTTTGGAAATAAAATGCTCTCAATTTCACACTCACTCTAAATCAACAAAGGAATCTCCACCGCAAGACCACTCATCTCTCCATCTTTAAGCACCAAGTGTCATCTGGTGGATTGACATAGAACTGCACTGAAAGTAACCCTTCCTTTAAGCAAATTTTACTAGGGAAGTAAAAATAAACAAACTAAGCAAAAATAAACAAACTAAGCAGAGAGAATATTTACCGATGACCTCAGAGATGCAAGTCTCTATCAGGTGCAGGTATTTAGAAGAGGATCAGGCATAAGACTCTCATAACATATCTAAGGATTTGATGGATTTACCTCACTGAAATTCAGAAAACTCGAGTTATTTATGACTTATTATCCAAAAGCTACTGAAAAAAACATTCAGAAAGCTACTGAAAAGCTGTACGTATCCAGCAAAAATATAAAAAAAGACTCCCTTAGTCAAATTACTTTTTTTTTTTTTAAATGTAATCTGAGATCTCTCAGTAACTACCTGGAATTGGAGCTTTAAAAGGAAACAGTAACTTTGGGTGATATGTCAAATTGTTTTCCCTGATGGAGAAGGGAAAAAAAAAAAAAAGAAGAATTAAAACATCAGATGCCTTAATCAAGGGCAAGAAGTATGCTGCAATGTTTTAAATAAAAAAGCAAATACTTAACTAGAAATCAAACTTTCTTTTCCGTGCCTTTTCAACACACATTCCAGTCTCCTCTCTCTAAACCAGGATTAACTACCTCTGACATCATGATTTTTTAAAATATACACCCCCTTTCTTATCACTGGAGAGACTGAGTCAAGGAGAAGAGAGATCACAACAAACTTCTAATGAAGCTACAGAGAAAAAAATACATTGGGGGGGGAAAAAAGTGCCTCTGCTAGGATTACCATCAAAAGATTAACTTCTATCAGTTTTAATGCTTCAACCCCAAAAGAAATTTCGCCCCCAACAAATATATTACTTTAAAGACACTGATACTGAAATACATTATTAAGCAAACTTGATAAGCAAACTATGGGCCAGATACTTTTGGGAAACACTCAAGTTTTTAGGAAGAGAGTTAATCAAGTTACAAGGTAGAGAAATCATTAGTATCTTCCTGGCCTTTTAAACAATTCCATCACTTGCTGGGGCAGATCACGGCACTGAAGTGTCTTTGAACTGTCTGACACCGCTGCAAAACCCGCCCGCTGGAGAAGGCAACCTGGCACCCACAACCCGGCTCTGATCGCCAAGGTCTACAGCAGTTAGATTCCATCAAGTTCAAATATTAATCCCAAGCTGAGGAGAAAAGTACACGTTTTGGATAGAGAGGCAATCCCCTCTCCAACACTGCTTTCAAAGGTTTGGCCAGAGAATACTGGCCAAGACTCCGTCTGAGCCTCGGACCATGGCCCCACCAACCCCGGAGCTGGTTTCGGCTCCACTTTAATTGTGACCAGGAAGCTCCTCTGAAGTCAGTCTCCCGAGAAGTCATCTCACCCTACTGCGTTGTGGTTTGTAGCTCAGCACAGCCTTGGAGCATATGACCTAGACTCCCTTCAGAAGAAATAAAATTAGAAGAGCCATCCCATACCTGGACCTCGCACACACCAGCAGCTGTCAGGTAGTTGGTGCCAGGGGCTTATGCAAAAACCCTTCGAACACATGCAGGGCAGGTGCAGGGTCCTCAGCACCAGCTTCCTTCCCCGGACTGACTCCTACAGGCTGCATCTACTCGGATGTACACAGAGCCAACATCAGCTATTTCTCCCCCAAACCTGACACAAGAGAAAAGCCAACCACCACAGCTTTTTTTCTTTCTTTTTTAACAAAATCCAGGCTGGTCAGGGGTGGCAAGAGCAAGCTTCTCAGTGGGGATTTCTAACAGGCAGCACCCACTGGAAGAACACTTGTTAGGGACTTGCTCACCTCCGCATCCCAAGTCACAGCTGCTGTCGATAGGTGCCGATGCCGGTGACAGAGAGCTGATCAATCCAGCTGCAAGGGAGACAGTAAGTTCACACGCTCCAAACCAAGTTGAAACCTTTAAGGTTATCCAAAACGCCAGCAGAGCCAGTTCTTCATGCAACGAGCTGCCTTGTGGCTAATGAGCCAACCTAGATCCCACCCAAACTTTTGGGAAGCCTTAAAGCTGAACATCACAAATACTGAAGGGTTTTCCACTCAGTACAAATAACCTCATCCTCTTTTTTTTCCGACTCCAAATAAAGTCCTCAGCTGCCCTGGATGAGGTAAGGACAAAAAGCTTCAACAGATCAGAGGGCACAATGCCAATCCTCTCTGACTTTCTCAATAGCTGTCAGAGGTCCAGCTGAGCTGACAAAGGACCAGGAAGCGTAACCTCAAGGCTCAATTCAAAGGTAGCTGATTCACAGTCAGATTAAAGTGCAAGGACCGTATACTGACATCTAAAGGTTTGGTTGTTCCAATTATACAGTCTAAGTCAGTATTTGAAACCAGACAAGTTTCTGGTTCTCCTCATTAAAAGCTGTCAAACAACCAAGTGCAAAATGTGGTCTCCTTAAGTGCAGAAACAGTTGAAATGACAGTTACCTGAGCAGAAGCTCACCTCCCAGTAACCTCCTAATTCTACACCCGGCTGTTCTGGGTGAAACCTAAAAATATGTAAGGTAACAAAGGCCAACAGATTTAGTTATCTTTAAAAAGTAATAATAATCAGCATACTGCCCCATGCATGTACCCCTGGTACGCCGAGGTGAAGATACGGTCTTGCTATTAGTCCTAGGAGGATCAAAAGCTTCAAACTCTGCACATACGACACGAGGAGCCCTCCTCCACGAACCGCAGTGCAGCCACGGTGCCGGAATCAAGTTGTGTTACGGCTCAAGGCACCAGAATGTCTTAACGTGGTGCCAAGTAAAGCCACTTCAATGCGGTGTCTTCATACCCCATTAGGGATTGCAAACCCTGTGTTTAGGGGCATGGAAAGAAGCTGAGAGATTTACAAGAATTAGCATGGCTATATCTAGAGTTTCCTGCAACACCCGCTTTTTCCAGTGGAGGAGATCTGTGGTCTTCTGAGGATTCAATTAGACACCCGTTTATTCAATCCAAACAGACCTAACTCCACCACAGCACCAGCTTCCAGCAGAAAAATCTTCTCCTGACACACATCTCGCACATTCCTTAAATACACATCTTCCTCGTGTTGTCTTTATTGTTGGTGCCAAGTGTGCTGTCTGCCAGCGCAGCAATCAACCTTGCAACAGGGCAGGGGTGGCCGGTGGGGAGAATTCCCAACAATATTAACAATTAGGAGTTTCCTGCAACACCTGCGGAGCGCTGGGCAACAGCTGCAGTAATATAGAAAACACTTTTCTTCTCCTAGACTTGATTAGCCATGATGAGATATCAACATCATGTCTGCCACCCCTGTGATTCCCGACAAGACACCCAGAATCGCTGCAGAGGAGTCGACAGTTTCGCAAATTCCTTGTCGAATAAGCAGGTTGCAAAGCTCCTTTTCTCTGACAGAACCCAAATCCCCTCGTTCTTGTAAGATACAAAAGGATCTTACTCTTCCCACTGCCCTCATAAGTATATAAGCCACCCTCTCAGCCACTGATCATAAAACATCTCACACTCCCAAGAGTGACAGATAACCTTTGATTGCTGCAATTTCTCCTCCTATCCCAAGTTCAAAGAAATCTAGTCCTTCTAGAGAGGTGCCCATGCTCTTCATAACCTGAACTGCAAATGGAGCCTCTTTAAGTGATTTCCAATGTAATGAACTCACACCCACCGGACAAATAGGAACATAAAGTGAAAAAATAATATATTTTTGCTCCTATTTCTGTTTTCCCATTGGAACAGAGGGGTGTAGCAGACAATAAACATTTCTTCCTGTCATTTCCTGCCCTTACTGGCTGAAGTCCGTCATGCTACCTAAATGACAAAACCCATATCAAGCCTGTAACCAGAGAATGGAAAAAATAACAGAAAACCATGTTATAATAGCCCATTTTTTTCCTAATGAGATTGATAGGTTGAAAAACAACATTAGTTGTTAAATACCCTAGATCTTAAACACTGACATTACAACCTGTATCCTCAAAGACTTTTAAAAATAATCTAAGGGTTAACCAACATTTGACCAAGGAGAGAAAACCCAAGCCATGATATGCAGGGAACTGTAAGTTTAGTTCAGATCTCTGAGCATACTTACGACCTAAACCCGAGCAAAAGGAATACCAATATTCTTAAAAAGCTGGATAGAATTGCAAGGGAATATACTGAATCCCCCTGAACTCAGAAGAATCTTTTTTTTCCCCTGACAAGACAATTATTTTTATCTTCTGTTGCGCTGGGCCTGCTTAGCATTGCAGGCTGCCTCCAGTACCAACAATCAAGTACCAGGGCTTGGTTTTGAAGTGTCACCCCCAAATCCAGGAAACTAAACATAACTATGCAGAGAATAGAAAGTATTTCACTGTTTATAATAATTTTGGCTACGTGACAGATGACTATGGCATGCCCTAGCTTACAAACACTGCAAGCTCACTTTTAATAGTGGGTTAGCCAACCCGAATTTGAAAATGTGCCTTTTCTAGTGGCAAATCCATCCAAGGATCTAGCAACACGCAGTGCAAACTAAAGCTGAGCTCGTATCGCCAAGGAGCTGCTGTTTGCCTCAACCAGCACAGGGGTGCTCCATCATGTGTCCAACGAGTAACGTTTTTTTTGAAGGCCTTAAAAAAAAATCCAACATAAACACCAAATAAATAAAAGCCCACACAGTCTCCAAACACTCCTTGTATCCAAAATTTCGCAATCTTCCCAGCCAGCATACCCTCAGCTACATCTCAGCCTAGTTTATAACATTCAGCCCCAGAGAGGCAGGTCCTGACCACCTACAGCTGGTTTAGGGGAAGCAAGCTTAAGAAACTCCTAAGTTTGGAAACTAGCAAAAGGAAATGATTCAAATTTAAACACCAATAGTTATTTTTACACGGTCAGTGTGACAGGAGTTGAGGGAAGGAAGAAAACGTGTTTGCATTAACCTTCTGGAAAAGTTACGGTGCCAGGAATGGATTCGGAAGCAGGTCAGCCTGATGGAGCCAGCATCTGCTGGCCCGGACCAGATATTTAGAAGACAATTTTTGGGCTGAAAAACTGCCCGGAAGGAAGTCATAGTCCTGATTGCTCTCAAAAAGTGACTCTGCTGCAATTAATAATAATAAATAAACCAACAAACCAACACAAAAACCAAACCCAAACAAAAAATGACACAAGATTTCCTTTCAATAGTCAACAACAAAACAAAAATACATTTAGGCTGATTTTAGCCCTTATATTTGGACTACACGGAGAAGAGGTTTCATGGGTGGGCCTGAAGAGAAAGCAGCAACACTGACCCATTTAGACCAGCTCCAAATATGGGACCAGATATGTTGGTATCTTCACTTAATATGCCACACACTCAGCCAAGGCATGGCCCCAAATACTGCTGCTATCTAACATCCACAAACACTTCTAAGCTCTCTAAAACTCCGCTTGTAGAAATCCACAGCTGAGTCTATGCCACAGACCTACATAAATCAGACTTTATCGTGACTGCCATTAAAGAAACTTAAATCAACAATGCAGAAAAAATGCAGACTTCCAGTTTTTGTTGTTTTTTTTCATTTAAACAAACTCGCTCAAATCCTGTAATTGTGAGATCCAGCATGGAGCTCTTAAAAACACATTTAGCAGATTTTAAAAGGGGAAGAGGGATGGGTGAAAGGCAACAAAAAAGCCAGACACTACAGTATAATCAATATCATCAAGTTTAACTGAAGGCTCCACACACCATTTGGAAGAGGCCAGCTGGATGCAGGGAGCGGGGACAAATTCAGACTCCACTGAAGAGTCACCTAAAGATTGTTTCATCACTACAAAGCAAATAAAAGTCAGAACCAAAAGAAGAAAGCCTAACAACCTACATTCAGTTTGTGCATGCACAGAAAAATCAAACCTATTTGCTAAATGTGGTCCTCGTAAAAAAAAAAAAAAATCTTGTGAATTGCATCTCTTCTATTCTGGACGTAATATACTGCATTAATTACACCCTCTTCGTTCAACAGTCACATTTCAAGTCTCCTAACTAGCCATAGCATCACCTAAAAAGATACATAATAAAGCAGCATCCCTTTAAGCAGAACTCTGCATATCAATCTAACTGTAACTTGAACACCAGCACCAATATTTCCAGTCCAGGCTCCCTTTTGAAGAAGCATTTTTCAAGCAGATTCCTTCTCCACGAACCTCCAGGCACACAATCTGGCTGAAGGACTCCAGTCCTGCGGTGCTGATCCACCACCTTCACAGGACATCCAAGGACAAGCAACACCTCAACTACTCAGGGTCAAATCCAGAAAAGTCCTTTGGGTTACATCTTTTAACATCAAAGCTGCTTAAAAAGCTAAAAATCAGAGCACTCTGCATACTCTGCTTCTAAGTGAAATAAATGACGGTCTCCCGCATCGTTACACCAGACTGACGCATAACAATTTCATTTTTAAGGTCTGCCATATGCCTTTCCAGTGAAGGGACACCACTGCAGTCAGCAGCAGCAGTTTTCTTTTAAAAAAAAATTAAAAAATAAAGTACCACCAGACTGTCAAGGCTTAAAAAAAATAATAAACAAACAAAATCGAAATGGAAGTTACAGAATCAAGTTACATTTGAACTGTTCCCCTTTTATAACCTTTGAAAATCCTAACCAACACTTTAAAAAGAAAAATATCAATCATATTCCACAACAAAATTATTTTAAGGCCTTCCGTGCAAATGACGATTTTCAGTATTTTTAGAAACTAAGGAGTTTTTAATGATGAAGTCTCATCTTTTTCTACCCTGCTATGTGGTGAAACTTAAAAAAAAATCAGTTTTCAGTGTGAAGTGCCTTCTCAGTATGGGAGATTCCTCACGGGATGCACAGCTCTAGGGAACGACAACAATGACTGATTTCCTGATTTATCATATCACCACACCCAGAATTTTATAAGCTACACCCAGAGTCTACACGCCCAAAAGTCTGATTTGATACCAATTTAAAATATTGGTTTTTTCAGTGCAAGAGAGAAGAACATCAATTCTGAGGGGAAAAAAAAACCCCAAACAAGTGGGGAAATGAGTACAGTTGTGCAGTTATCAAAACTACACACACATGATTTAAAACTCAAGGTTTTGGATTTAAACTCAAAAGTATCAGAGGGCCACAAGTGTGCATTTTTGCAATCTGGCCACCAGAAGGATCTGAAGATCACTGCTAAATTAGCCTAAAACTGCAGCAACTCGGTTTTTTTATTAATTTTACTTATGGACTGGCAGCCAAGTAGATGTCACAACAGAAACGCATCCTGGAAAGAGATGTTGTCAGGAATACCCTGAAGGTACTGCCAGAACTGCAAGAAGTCAGGAGAGGAGAGACCAGGAACAGGGAGAAATGGAAAAAGCAAGTGGGAGGCTGATGCTGAGCCTCATCGGTGGCACACGATTGCTCCTCAGTCACCCTGGGACGTGACACATAGGTCACCAGGACTCGACAGGTGTTTGAGGTTCACCCAGTGACAGTGATGGAATAAATCAAGAAATAGGACACAGGATAATTCAAAGCATTTGGTGGATTTGGAGCATATCTTAGGAGCTGATACCTGTGTGGCTGGCAGACCCAAGAAATGCAGGCGCAGAAGCCAACATAGCAGGAATCAAACAGCCAAGCTTAAAGCCTGTGCTCTCAAGATCTTCAAGAGCATTTCACGAAGCCATTTTCCAATCGCAGGCACTACCTACAGTCCCCAGGTTTCCAACTCTCCATCGAAGGGAAAGCAAACCCGCACGCTACAGAGGCTCCGCTGCCACACATAATCGTTAGGCAAGATCCTGTTCCATTTTCCACAGTGGTTTTGTTTGAAACCTAATGCAGAACGGAGGGTGCAGAGAAAAAGCAGCATCAAAACGGTGCTCACTGTGCTCTGGTTGGAGGCAACTTATCCCCAGGTTTCTCACCTGCTTTGGGAGAGTGAGCGTGAATTCAAAATGCAACATCGTGCCTGCGCACAGGGCAGCGAGGCAGAACATCACCCACCTCCCCAGGTTTATTGTCAAAATACAACGTTTCAATGCTTTGAACCTACAAGTCAAACAGTGGCACCACTCTATGTAATTTCTCAACAACGAGAAACACATTTTTTATTCTTATAGTATGTACTAACAACTACAAATCTCTTACCAGCCACAATAGAAATTTCCATTTTGGTGGAGACCATGAGCACTGTTAGTTTATGAACCCTCCTCCCTGCTTTAAGACACAATCCAATTTTTAAACAATTGGGCGTGGGGCACAGAAGGGGAAGGGGGAAAAAATAATAAAACCAGGTCTTGGTGCCAGCTCTTCCATAATTATTTGCTACAAAGTTTTTCACTGCTGAAGCAGTGGCTGTGGCCAGGGGTAGAGCTTGAACCCTGGACCAGATGGGCCATTAACACAACGGTCCCTTTCCCCTCAAAATTCGCTTCCACAGTTTCTTTATCCTAACAAGAGGATTAGCAATTTTTAAAATAACTTTTAGGACTTGCATGGTCTGGGAAACACAAAAAAAATTAGACTACCCTTTCAAGTGACTAAGAAAAGCATGTGTTCTGCATTCCAAGTGAAGCAACTTTTTTGACTGCACAACCATCAAAATCAAGCAGCCGTAACTCAGACCAGCGACTCAGTTCCAGCAACTCCAGACAGCATGGATGAGACAGGTTTTTTTTATTTTTCTTTTATTTCACCATTCTAAGGAAATCTTACTCTTAGTCTCCCCTAGCTGCGAACATTTGCACCTCCATTAATAAACTAGGAATGGCAAGGCAAGACACATATTTACTTAAGCTGAATTTCTTTTTAAGAAATCTATTTCTCAACTGCACAGTAATTAGGGGGGGATTGTTCTCCCTCAGCTTTGATATTTGGCTCTGCAGCCAAGAAACAAGCTGTAAGAATCTCAATAGCAATTAGTAAAACAGATCCAGGAGGGATCAGCAGGCAGCAGCGTTTGTTCCTCCATGGGAAACTTCACCGCGAGCAAAGGACTGGTGGGATGCACAGAGGTAGCACACCTGGCTCCAGCACAACATTGGAATGGATGAGATTTTCCTCCCGGCACAATTCATCCACACCCAATCCAGGGCTTCGGAGATATTTAACAGACGGGGGAAAAAAAGGGGAAAGAAATGTAAATAGAAAAACCATAGATGCTACTTCAATGCAAAACTAACAGTCCTGACATGTAGTTATCCTCTGTTACAGCCTGGGGGCCAGACCTTTAATGAGTGTAAGTTATCGTCAGTTCAGCCATGGCTCCAGCAGAACTACGTCAACCAAAAGCACAAAGTTAGCTGCAGGGGCACGATCCCTTCGTCTGTCAAAATTAAGTGGGAATACAACACACACTCCGCGCCGGCTTGCGTGTTCGGCTCTCCTGCGTGTGATCCGGGCAGGTTGCTCCCAGCTGCCACGTTCAGCCCCGGAGTCAGATCGGCACCGTGGGGCTGGTGAGGGGAAGCACATCAGTGTTCAGCCTCTGCCCAGAACCCTCTGGAAAATCCAGCTGCTTTTGTCCACAAAGGGTGGGAGAACAAGTCCACTGTCACCCTTTTCTTGCGCCCAGAAACAGCGCGGCCTGCACAGGGCACACTGCTGGACGGTGACGGTAAAAATCTAGAAAGAAGAACCAGAGCAGGCTGAAATCCAGCAGGATTTTCATCCACTGGTTTCAGGGGAGATCACTCCTTCCTTTGCCTTATTTATTGCTCTGTACCCTGGACAACCTCCCTTCATTTCTACAGTGTCCACAGGCTAATTTCAAACAGTGTTTTGTACTGGCTTCTACTAATTCCAGACTTCTTGTCTAATTCTGACTTTAAAACCCTCTTTCTTTAAAATCTCTTCCTACACCCCCTTCGATGTTTTCTGCATTGTACTCGCCACTTTTTCCTACTTCTCCACCTCAGTCTTCCCTTCTACTACTCCATTCACTTCAGTTTTTACACAAACAGCTTTGTTCAGCATTTTGAAGGCACATTTTGAATCACAAGCACCCATCCGACGTGCAGGGCCAGTGACAGGAAATAAGTTTTCTCTTTACAAATCACATTCTGGAGGATGACAATGTTTGTGGAGTGACAACCAAAATACACTGAACAGGTGATTCCTACTAAACGTGGTAAAATCGTATTTGAGCCTTTTTCAGGCTTCCTCTCCCCACTCCTTCCCCAGCCTCGATGTTTGGTACAGTAACTTTCACCCTGTTCCAACCTCAAGGCCCAAAACGATTGCTGAAGTAGCAAGAATCTCGTGAATGTAAATATTTGCTCAGGGTTAAGTTACCAAGAGAGAATTTCTGCTCAGAGCCCGCTCAAAAAGAAAGAATAAAAAGAGGCCAAGAGTTTAAGAAAACCAGAGACCAGTGTTAAATTCCTTCATTACAGTCAGACACCTGCCTGCTTTTCAGAAGTCTAAAATAGACAGGAGACATCTGACATCCACATGATATTTTAGGAGTCTCCCTGTCTCCTCACAAATACTGGGACTACCGGGCTCTTTAGGCTTTCAGAAATCAGATTCTTTAAAATGAAGGCTGACAGTCTCCAAAAACCTCCACCCAGGCCACCATGATGCACAGATGCGCGTGCCGCACCCACATACCCAAACACGTCGTCCAAAGGAGCGAGGCTAGGCTTCCACTAACAGGCTGACATCTAACCTGAGTCCACAGGGTCAGTGTTTTAGCCTTCCGCATCAATTAACCAGCTCGATGAGTACCATAAATTAACAGCAAAAGTAGCTACACTGGAAGTTGTTGCTTTGCATACTCTAGTAACAGAATATTCGAGATGCCTGAGGAGAGAAAAATGGTGAATATAACGCAAAATTGACAGATTCAGCAGCCCAGCATAAAAACAGTCTCTCCCTGAATCTTCATTAAAGCCACAGAATGTCTAACCAGCAGCATCAAATCAATCTCTGAAGAAATTCAAGTACCAGAATTACCTGTCAAAAGGCATTTTTAAATACCCTTTCAGTAATATAATTACACTTGGCCACACCAAAGTTCACCAGGACCTACGACATTGAGCAGTTCCTCACCTCTCACAGCGGTTCCCAGCGGTCTGCTCCATCCCTCGCGTTAATGCCTTCAAGATTCTGTCACCCAAGGGATGCCTTTTCCTACCACCACCAACAGGTGTGAAGACCGTGCAGCGCCCATGACGCCGTTCGCTGACCCAATGTCAAGGGCTCGCTTCCGAAGAGCAATACTCCCACCACATCTAAATGCACCACAGGAGCCTGTGCAATTTTAAAAACTTAGCCATTATTTTTAAAAACTTAGCCATTATTCTTCTTGGTTTTAGCAACACTGAGGAAGTTGTCAGCATATAAGGGAGACACAAAAGTTGCTAACGCTTGACACATTTCCTCAAGACAAAAAAAAAAGCTTCTTCTCCAGGCTATTCCTGCCTCACAGGTGTATAGAGAGGGAACCACAAAGGTCCGTCTGACTGGCCCCTCGGCGATGCCACGTGACAGCAAGCCTGGGCTTTCCACTCCCACTACTGTCGCATGGTTCAGGCATTTCCAAGTGTCTTAAGGCAGCAGGAAGACCCTGCTTTAGCCCTTCTGCAAGTTTTATGTGCTGACAGCTGACTATGAAAGAGCCACGGGTTTTTAGAGTTCGTAGCCAAAACACTAATCATACTGAAAGGAAGCGGAGAAACAAGGAGGAAGAAAATTATCCTGATGGTATCTGCAGGGTTATTCAGGCAGCTCAGCTCTGAGGTAGGAGCCTTGTAGCTCTGGCAATGGAGCTTCTGGAGGTGACACAGTGATGAAACCGCTTCTCTGAGCCCCCCAGGGACCCCGCATGAGTCAGCTGAGGTTTGACTACATAACCCGCCTGCTCTCCCCAACCTTCCCACCCAGTTCTGTCCCACGCCAGGGACTTAAGCCTGGCCAAATAATAAGGAAAGAGCAAGCCAGAAAACAAGGAAGCAGGTAATACCAATAAACGCCGAAACACAATTACATTTCACAGAAAGACAAAAATAGCAACAGAAGCCAGTGACACCAGAAGAAATAGCAGGGAGAACAGCGTTTTGAGAGGTAGCAGCCAGGGACTACAGAGGCATTTAATGCCATTTAAACTCAGAAACTTAACCCTAGGAAACCAGGTCACAACTGCCCACCCTGGGGATTTATCACAGAAGTACCTGGTGAGTACTGCCAGAAAAAGCAGTGGCCGTCCTGGCACAGGACTGGAGATGAACATCGGGCCTCCATTCCACGTAGCCCTGCAGGAGAGGGCACCAGGCAGGAGCAGTCCTTCTCTGCGCCGGCTGGTGGAACCGTCGCCCGGTATCAGGGTGAAGCAAACACATGCGGTGTTTCAGTACCACAAACTAACGACAGCCAGCGCAGATAAAGCAAAAACCCACGAACCGTGAAATAAAAAGTTCAAAGACTCGTAAAGTTTTAAGACATGGCAAAGCGTAAAATGCAAATATACTAAACCTCGCTTTTAGGAGATGGCTGGGGAATGGGAGAGGGGAGAGCAGAGGGAGGGGCAAAAAAATTCCCTGGAAGCACTTTCCAGTGTACCTCCACTATTGTTCCGCCAACAAAGGCCTTCTCAAATTTCACTCCTCATAACCTCCAAAGCAGCCAGAGCTTCGTGCCGTGACTGCCTGCCTTCCAACCACCGTACGCTCCAGAGAACGCAAGGCCGACTAGCTAACATCTATTCCCAACTTCACATGGATTTTCACAGTGGAAGTCCAAGGTCCCGCGCTCACGGGAACTGGGCTCGGCGCTCAGTGGGGATTTCGAAGAGGTCAGCAGAGGACGAGAAAACGAGGGACTTGAGAGCTGGTCGTGGGTTACACAGTGTGGCTCGAGAGCTGCCGCATCATGGAAAGAACTAGCTGAGGAGTTCAATGCTACTCCCTCGTAGTTTCTCTCTCCTCTCTCTCACTGGTACCTTAGTGCCCCTTACCTCAGGCTATGTCAAATCCTCTGTTGTCACACCTGAAAAATATATGAAGCTATTTTGTTATTTTTTTTACTTAAAAGGAACTTTCAACTGGTTCAGAGAATTTGGAACGAGACACGTATTTTGTAAATAGTATCAATATTCATCATTGTGCAAGAACTGTAAACCAAGGTCTCTCAAGTGAAGCATTAGTTTTCACATGAAAACTTGAGAACGCCATAAAAATGAATATCGCAGTAGTTACTACTGCTATTAATCTGCCAGGCTACGTACTTCATTCTGACAAGTTAACTTCCACAAAATCAACAGCTCAAATATCTAGCACAGTATCTGTATCCAGTCCTGGGAGCTAGAATTATTTACTACTTGGATTTACAAACCACCTCTTTCAGACAGTTTCAAATTCTTCAAGTTTCCAGTATTTAGTAATTGAAAAGTTTACAAAACAGCTTGATGAAGAAAATGAATCTTATGAGTATATAGCTTTAGTAGAAACGAACCTACAGTCAGAGAGGAAACAAAGCATTAATCACATGACTGCTGCATTTATGAGCTCCGTCCTTTCAATTCTCACATGAACTACTTGGTCACACTCACTAACCAAAGTGGGACTCTTTGCACCAGTATTACTGACATCTGATAACAAGACCCCTAAACCAAAAAAAAAAATAGGTGCAAACAATCTGAAAAACAACATTATTGAGCTCGGTCAGTCGTAACGGACAAGCTTCAGTCAGGAGCATCCAGTGTCCATCGAGTTGGACACTTTACAGACACACAGGAAGACAAAGCTGTTCCCAAAGACCTCCTACATAAGCTAAATTCTCATTTTTCATTGAAAACCAGTGGGAAACGTGGGGCTTAGACAGCATTTCAGAGGGCAGCAGTCCTCAAATCACCCCGTCTCACACAGCTTGAGAACAAGGTCTCCCCCAAAACCAAACACACAGCAACCCGACCAGGCAGCTCAGAGTATGAGACCCTCGAGATGCTTTGAAAAACCCAACTACAAAGCCCGTCTCTAAAACATGGAAACGCAACAAACACACAAGTAAGAAAAACATCACCTCGAATTCTGACTTCCCAAGTCTTTCCCTCCTGGTGTCCCAGGGTTTCAACAATCTGCTTCCACTGCTACTGATCGAACAGTCTTCCTCATCCTGGATCACGCTACGGAAGCTCATCCCACACAAAAAGCCAGAAGGACCACCGCCACTCTATTTTGATTCCAACATTTTTACTGGTTTGAACATAACAGCCCCTCTCCTGCATCTCTGAGCTGCTTCAAGGCCAAATAAGCTCTTAATGTGCAACTTCCTTCAGTCAATGTTTGGGGTTCGGAGGACATCCGCAAGAACTCAGTATTTCCTGTGGCATCACTACATCATGCTGGATTTCTTTAAGGAAAGGGCAACCTAGTATCAATCCTGTCTTTCTTCCAAGTCACGGTGGAAGACACCCAGCAGGTAGGACAAAGGCAGAGCTCCTCTGGGAAGAAAGACTCCTGCCATCATTTTCAGCAAGAGTTTTAGATACGCACTTAAATGCAAGCAGCTGCGCCAAAGGGGACCGGACACTGGCAATTCCAGCTCCATTCAAGCTAGGAATACGCAAGCAGGGCACCTCCGATCTCAGTCACACTATCGAGCAAGCTTTGCCTCTACAGAATTCTGTTAGATAACCACACTCCAGGTGCTTAAACCCTGAAAAAAGAAAGAACTCTCTCACTGAAGACCACCACAGTCAATAAAATCACATATTCACACGTATGGTGAATATATATGTGTAGCACCTACCTACAAGTACCTAATGTGAGAGCCCCAGCTCCTTCTACAACCAACGGAGAGAGACATTGCTAACACAGGTACTCCAACTCCTGCAGGCTCCAGTCCACACAGGAGGACCTGTCTCCAAACGTTTCACACTCAAATAGTTCAGGAGGTGCCAGAAGTCAGATTGGATTGCCCTGGATCCAGGGCAGGTGGAGAACCTCAGCAGGTCTGCAACTCATCATCCTCTTTCCTGGGTTGACCCAGCCTCTACCCACCCGAGAAGCAGGGCAGAGAACTTCTTTAAAAAAAAAAAATAAATAAATAAGGATTTATTTCTTCAAAAGAAGGAATTCCTTTAAACTCCATTTCATTTTTATTGTTTTTCCTCTAGCTCCATTAATGTAAGGCGACATACAATACAACAAACTGGGTCATAAATGAGCTAAATGAGGAACAAAACCAGCTTGCTTATTTTAGGGCATGATTTTATAAACACAGCTCTGCTAGTTTGAGCAGGAATTGTATAACTAAAACATCCTAACAGCACTGTAAAATCTAGCTTTCTATTAAAAACAAAATCCTTACAAAGAACGCAAGAATACTTTTGTCAATGTATCTGTCATACATATAGCCTGTGTACACTCTGCATACTTCTCCACTTGGACAACACATCGGTTCTGGCCATTAACAATTGCCAACAGTCTCTTCCACTCTTTGGTGCTGTTTTGTATCAGGCACTGCAAGAAGTGGTTAGTCTTTTTAAATCACAGAGCCATTTTCCTTTGTTAAAATCCCCTAAAGCTTGCAACGGAACAAAGGTAGGGTCTATCCCTTTAACATAGTCTAACCACTCTTAATATTTGGAATGGAAAATGTGACTTAGGTATTGAGGTTTAAAAAACAGCTACGATGTATGCAGCCAATTTTCTAAACATGAATCTCATAAGGTTTTTTAGGTTGGTTTTTTTTTTTTCCTTGTAGGCTTACAACAGACAGCCAGCTAAATACAACAGACCATTATGGCTCAGAGGTTTCCAATTTGCAACTAGAAATGGTTTACATTATAAGTACTAACAGCTCCAAAAGGTATTTTAAAAGGAGTGGAGAAAAACTCTGCATTTCACAAGTGCCTAAATATAGACTGGCAGGGAAAAAAAAAAAAAATTTAAAAAATCGATCTGTTGCAGTTTAATAATAGTCTTAGCAAAATAAAGTGTTTAACAGAACTGGTTTTAAGTGGTTTTAGGAGAACCAGAAATCTATTTCCACAGCTTACTACGTGCATTTATTCAAACGTGCCATCCCCGGGCACTGCCAGCCCTGCAGGGACCAGGCTCTGCCCTGAGCCGCCG